>NC_139681.1:42833152-42908152 GCF_964106915.1 Podarcis gaigeae | reverse complement strand
CTACCCCACAAAATGAAATCAATAATCTTATCCTCATATATTGGCCTATTTTTTTCCTTACCTTCAGTATCAATAACAAGAAATCTCTCCACTTCACCACCCCAAACACCTAAAGAAGCATGAAGCCATCATTACAATTGATGGCGTCACCCTAGCTTAGAGACAAGCTACAACATCACATAGCAAAGTGCTTTCGGAATGCAGATGGCAGAACAAAGGTTAGATCAAGAGTCCTTTGAATTCTGCTCATGGAATGGGGCACCCTTGGACTGCAGTTCTCTGTTCTCATGAAGGCCCTTTGTGTCCCCTGAAATATTCTCTCTGTGTTTCTCAGAACTTCCAGAACCACATGAGAAGTGGTGTAGGGGGACTGCAGGAAACCTCAGCTGGATCCAAGGTCTTTCTGCAAATAGGAGGGCACCTTTGGCTCCAACTGCTCATCCTTAAATACTTTTCCAAAGCAGCCAAAAGAAATCTCTGCACATAGAAAACTAGAATGTTAGGGTGAGCCTTCTGCTGCCATACTTATTTTCTACAGAAGGAGCGTATCAGACATTATTCGAAATACAACCTTCACCATCTGCATTTACAAGTGGTGTAGTTGAAGGAGTCATTCTATGCTTTCCCAATTCAACTCTGTTTTTTCACATTCATCTAAAAAGGACTCCTAACTTCCACAAGCATAGGAGTGGATTAAGCCTGCCAAATTGTAGGCAGATATATCCAGGGAGTTTTGTGGAGGGTGTCCTTAAAGCATGGTGTTTTAAACAAAGGGAAAGTCTACAAGTTTTTCATGTTCTGCCAGAACAGGATGCAATCTGCATGCATGGTTATTCCTATTTGGAAGAAGCCCGCCCAATTTCAGAATGCTTTTTGCAGTGATTCTCCCACAAGGGAAGAATTTAGTATTATGGGATGGACTCAATAGCAATCATAGGCTGTTGGTAGAGGGGGGAAAGAGCATATAGCCCCAGGAAAGACTAGTGGGGGGCAATGTCATCCCCAACAAGCATCTAGTTACCTCAGTGATCATTGGTGATGGCTGGTATCTTTCCTGACCTTCAATTTGGGGTGGGGTATGACCTCTTCTTCCTGAAAGAGAGAGAAATCTACACTGACTTACACAGGGAAATGGGTAGTATTATGCTAGCGTAAATCCCCAGGAATGACTGGGATATGATGCCTCCCAGCAAGAACCTTGATATCCTAAGGCAGAGTGCGGACTTGAGGGATGCAATGGAGATCTCTCCATAGACTTGATTATGAAGAGGCATGTCTCCACATGGGAAACAAATGTTTCTTATCCCTCCCCAAATGGCTGGGATAGGAATGCCCTGGGGAACTAATGCATTGTGATTAAAAGCAAGATCTGTCAGTCAGAATGAAAAATCCCATCTTTCCTCCCCTTTCCATCTTAAACTGGGCATTTGCCCAGGCAGCTTGGTTTTGTTTCTCAGAAAATAAAACAGTTGTGTGGTTTCTGAACAGCCAAGGCCACGGAACAACTCAGAACCTTGGTTTTTTGGGGAACCAAGTAATTTAAATGTGCTTTAAATATATGATGTGCATGCGGTCTCAATTTAGGTTCTCATTATATGCAGATTAGCACAGGGCTTGTTGTGGTGGAAACACCACTGTGTTAAGATGTGTAAAAAGTTGCTCCTAAAACAGACAGCTTCTCCTCAAATTAACCTTGGACCTCGCTGGATGTTGGCTCCCTTGCCCCAGTGAGTTTTGTAATGGCATCCCATTCCAATATTCAGTGTGTTTCTTTGACAGAAATCCCACTGAAATGAGCCAGCCTTGTTCTGGCAAAGTGCTTTGAAAAGCAGGTTGTTAGTCATGCATTTTTAAGCTAAAGCTGCTACGACGTGATGTTTACCAAAAGAAAGAAAGAAAAAGGAAAGGGAAAAGAAATAAGTTGTTGGAAAACCTGCAACAGCAGAGTATCTTGGCTTGTTTTCCTGAGCTCTGTAAGATTTAATATGCTTCTAATTTAGAAAGGATTAGGCACTGCATTTCATTTGGTTATTAGAGTGGCTCCAACTGCGGGTAGATATTTAAAAACTACTTTATCCCCTCTTGCCATTTCTTGTCTTTATCACAATGCTGTTGTTGTTTACTAGAAGGGTCAGGATTTTTCTCCTTCTTGCCTGACCTCCTGCAGCTTTGGGGAGGGTGCAAGGGATTGCCCATGCCTACAATGGAGCACCACTACAGAGGGATTCAGTTGGTGGAATTAGCCAAAATTGAAAATAAATTTTTTTAAAAAAAGAATTTAATGAAACTACCATCAAGCATAGAGCCATTTGTCATACCACATGGTGCAGAGACAGCCTTGACTACAAGTATGCATTTGTTAAATGTTCTCACAAAACTGTGATCATTAATTCTAAAGCACCTGTTTGCAAAAGGAAATATATGTTTTTGAGCTGTCGTGCAGTGCAAGACAGTTGTTAAAAGTCTGGAGAGAATGTGATTTTATAGCATTTTAATAACACGGCCAAAGATGCCTTTAGCGCCGACAAAGAGGTTTTTTTTTCCCCTTTCCCCAGACTGACGCTCAGGAGTAAAATCAGCTTTTTATGCAAGATGCATATTATATAAAACTCTTAGGTATAGTATTAACATATTTAAATTACCATAAAAATAAATGGTGCACCAAAACCTTCCATATTTCTTTCCATTTTTTTTAAAGGAGGGGGAAATTAGACATTATTCTCAGGGAAACATCTTACATGTGGACATGCTAAGAATTCATTATTTCATTGCACAGCAGAGAATATATACATTTTATGTCTGATTCAGAAAGAAATTAGGTGCAAAAGCAGAATAGATATGAGGATGTACACCCAATAGACAGCTCAGGAACAAGATTTGCATACACAGATTTATACTGCCACAGGAATCTTTTTTTACATGGGGGAACCTCCCCCTCACCCCCCCCCCCAAGCAGCTTGCTACATGTATGCAAAGCAGACATAAAAAGACAGAAAGTAAAACCTCTAGTGCAGGACACATAAGTAATCAGAAACAAAACAAGGGAAGATAGCACTGAAAGCAAGTATGAACAGGCTGGTCCATGACATTTCACAGCACAAAAATGGAACAATAGATGGTGAATCACTGTGCTACCTGGCCCACCCTCACAAGTCAAGGTGTAAATAAGCAAGGCCAGACAAGTTACTTTGGCACCTGACGTAAACAATCCAACCAACACTTCTCTCCTTTCCTAGCAGTAATGATACCATAATAATAATAAATTAAATAACTAACAATTTGCTGCCCTTTCAAGACAACCAAAGTGAGCTGCAAAGTGATGGAGCATCACTCTTTCTAATGGTAGGGCCCTGCCCTGTGAGGGTTTAGGAGAGGGCCTGAATTTCTAGAACTGCCAATTTTGTTTAAGAAGACTTCATCTTAGGTGCGACCCACTGACCTAGTCATTTATTAAATATTAATTGTACATCTGTAGGAACGGTTTTAATCATTTACAGGGTTTGTAGAGATAGTTCTCATTGTTTTTAGAATTTGCATTTTTAACTATTTCCCCTTTACTTTTATCTTCTTATAGACCGCTTTGATGGCCTCGGGCTGTGTGGTGGTTTACAAATTTGTAAAATCATCATCTTTCCTTGTGTTTTCTGTTCATATCACAGCTTCGTTGTGGGAATCATATCCTGCTGTGCCAGATCAAGGCTGGCTGCATGGCATGTTGAAATGACTACACCTTGTTGAAGGTCAAACAGTGAGATCCCTATGCACCCTGTTTTCAAAATCTCTTTGCAAAACTAATTAGAAACAATTGTTCCGATGGTGTTTATTTCATAATATTAAGCTAACAGCAATCATTGCAACCAGAGTAGAAAGAAAGAAAGAAAGAAAGAAAGAAAGAAAGAAAGAAAGAAAGAAAGAAAGAAAGAAAGAAACCCAATATCATAGAGAACAAGGCAGCTGCTTCACAGAAGTACTTGTGCCCCATACTCTTTTGCAGAGTGACTGTCACTATTCATTGATCCCCCCAAGGAATCACACATTTGGTCTTAGGCCATTATGAAAATAGACTGAACTGCAAGAAGCGAAATGGAGTGCTGTGACCATTATTTTGGTCCAAAAGGTGTCAGAGATGCTGAGCATCTGAAATTCACAACCTAACAATTTTTGGAGCACATCTCACAGAAAGCAGACTTTTTTGAACCTCCCCTGGAGCAATATATTAGCATGATAGCTAACTCTGAATCATAAAAATGAGATTGTATCATCTTCCTAATAGTTAATTTTTACCAGTTTACCCCACACCTTTGCTGGCCTGCTTCTTGGTATTCTGGAGGTCCTTGAATGGAACTGGCATTTAACCTTAGGTATTATTTTTTATTTAACGTACATTTGGGCTCCCCCCACACACACACACCAAGTTATTCAGAAGCGTGAAATGTATCCTTTTCCTCTGAAGATTTAGATGCACAGGGAAAGTCACCAGTTCAAAAGAAGGAAATTCAGGCTATGTAAATGTAACATGAGAGAAATATAAGATGTTTAAAGAATGATTAAGGTAGTTTATTCAATTGTTCTTCTCCAGGTCAACTCTTCATGTGCCCACACAACCATGATTTGGCTATTGGCACTCAGTATGGCATCACTAGTCAAGCACCAGTTTAGCTGTTACATGATAATAGAGCAGCTGGTACGCAATAGCTTTCATACAATATACTCTGCACAGCAGGCCATAATGAATGCCTAAAACTATAGTTTGCCTATGCACAGCAAACTCCTTCTGTAGCTATGGGTGTGACTTGATATGTTTGTTTAAACCTCTAGGGTAATCAGTGTATATTTGTACTCAGTTTTCTAATGTAAAACCAAACATCAGAATATATAATGCTCATTAAATTATTAACTCTCCATAATAGGTACATCCATAAAAGGTGTGTTATCTACATGCTGGTGAAATGCTGAATTCAATTTCTGCTGTGAAAGTTGCCAGTTCATAAGGTACAGATTTATTCATGAAAAACACCTAACATTCGCTGTTCATACATAATTTTTTTTCACCTGCTAGTTTGGAGCTATTATTCCACTGAAGTGCTAAGGCAGGGGTCAGCAAACTTCTTCAGCAGGGGGCCGGACTATAGTTTTTAGGTCGAGGAGGAATGAACAAATTCCTATGCCCCACAAACAACCCAGAGATGCATTTTAAATAAAAGCACACATTCTACTCATGTAAAAACACGCTGATTCCCGGACCATCCGAGGGCCGGATTAAGAAGGCGGTTGGGCCGGATCCAGCCCCCGGGCCTTAGTTTGCCTACCCATGTGCTAAGGCTTTGACCCTATATTTTTCTTTTTAACTTGAAAGTGCTGGAAACATCTTACCCTGATCCAGATCTCCTTGCATAGAGTTGCATGAGACCAGCCAGGGATGAATGAAAATGAAAGCTCACATTCAGCTTTAGTCAACTAAGCATGACTAGATTAGGATGAGGCTAGCATTGGCCCAATTACATCAGAAATGGAGACACATTCCTTCTTCCATTTTTATGTTGTGAACCACCCTGAGATCTATGGGTGAAGGGCAATATATGGATTGTTATCATTGTTATTGTTTTGCAGTGCATTGCATTGTATGTATTTTGTAAACCACTCAAAGAACTTATGTCATGGGGCAGTGGCGTAGCATGGGGGGTGCAGGGGGGCGGCCGCACCGGGCACAAAAGCATCTGGGAGTTAGGGTTAGGGGGCACAAATCCACGGGTTAGGGGGCGCAAATTACTTGCCTTGCCCCGGGTGCTGACAACCCACGCCACGCCACTGTCATGGGGTGGCTGTATAAATGTTGTAAATCAGGGTCCCCAATGAGCCAAGTACTGCAGACCCCCCAAGCCATGGACCACACTTCTTTGAAAAATTTTGGTATCTCTCTGGTAGATTTTGCTATATGATTGGTGCCACCATAACCCTTCAACATGTTGCAATGCAAAACCAGGACACACATCTTCCAGGCTGTGCCCCGGTGCAGGTCTCATGACCTGCACAAGAGCGCAACGCCAAAAAACACGTGTTTTGCGGCACCTCAATCTCACGACAGAGCACGGTCCTCCAAAACAGGATGTCCTGGACAGTTGACAGGTATGTGCCACAGACCCTCTGGGTGGATCTGCTGACCACCAATTGGCAACCACTTGTAAATAAATAGATAACCAAATAAAGGTGCTTCAGTTAATTCAAACTCCCCTGTCTATTTATATTAGTAACGTGAAGATGACCCACAGCTTTGAAAAAGCCCCTTCCCAGTTCCACATGCCTCTTCAGACCTGGTTGTCATATCCTCTTTTCTGTGGCCACTCCATATATTTGATGGCTTTAGCATGAAATGAATGCCATCTGGATGCATGGCAGAGGCTTGCATTAGTGCAGCTGGCGCATGTTAGTTGGCAGGGGGAGCATGTAAACATGCAAACAAAGAGGAATGAGAAGGGGAGAATTGGATGACTGGACTCTGATTTCACAAGCAAGTGTGCTACGTCAGACTTTCTCTGTTTGTGGGAGAGGGGGCTTTATGCCTTGTAAAAAGGCACAGGTTCCCAAAAGGAAGCCCATCACCTTTGCCTCCCCTCTCTGCTTTCCAACACTACCACTCTTGCACAGGATGGCAAAGCATTGTGGGAAGAGAGAGTGGGCCTAAGGACAGACAGACAAACATGAAACAGATTTACCTGCTGACAGTCTCTTTTGTCTACAGCTGAAATGGCAATGTAACAAATATATTTACCTTATTATGCATATTTTTTATCAGCAAAAAGGAAGATAAGAAGAAAGCGAAGTTAAGCTATTAGATAACAGTCCTTACTGCCAAGTGCCATAATCTGACACAGACTGAGCCTGGTACAGTAGTCAATTAATGGCTCAGTGCTCATACAATAATGACCTACTAACCTGACGGTGTGTTGCTCTCACATTTTGCTATCCCCTGGGATGCTACTGTCACTGTGTTATCTATTGCCTGCTTCCCTATCAAAGAAAATAAGCAGAGCTGAAATGTATGTACGCATCAAGCTCTGTAGTTCATTGCACACCAACCCTGGCAACTGGAGGAACAATAGATTTATAAGTTTATCCTACATTAAACCAAACATGCCTGACTGCACTGTAAATTACTAAATAATAAACCAGGTGGTGTAAGATCCTGACTTGGACAGAATATAAAAATCTATCAACCTGTAAAATACAATAACCATAAATGTGCTATGTAGCTGATGGCTCAGGTAAACTATCCACCTCCGGCAACTATGGTTTTTCCTCGGGTAAATTGCAACGGAGGTTATTTCTCCCTTAAATTTAGGCTCTTGGTGCCTTCTTTCTTATGCAGAAGAAATATAATTGAGCTTAAAAAGAAGAGAGGCAAATTTGTTTGGTTTGTTTATATTTCTTTGCTTCGTATGGGGCTATTTCACAGTAATGTGCAAACATATTGCCAGAGGCATTTTTGTCTGATCTCGAAAGGGAAGATGAGCTCATGTCCTAGAGCAGGGTACCTTCTCTATTCAGACTTAACATTTAAATTAGATTGCCAAAGTACAGCAAGCACTCCATGACTGAGCTGCTAGGATTGGACACTTGCTGCTTTCAAATGTATTACATTTCTAGTTATTTTATTTCATTTTCTTCTTTTTTTGAGAGAGAGACAAAAATCTATGCTGGCTCAATAAAACATTTCACACATAATCTACACACCATTAGCCCTCTCTTAAATTAAAATTGGAATTTTAAAAAATGCTTCCATCCTTTCCAAAATTAATTCCCTGTGAATTCAGAGTGGGGAAAGAGAAGGGATTTATTTCAAGAAAAGTCATGTTCAAAAATATCCAATAAATGGCAACTCCCAGTTCAATAAAGCTAATTAATTCCATTTTAGGAGCTGTTCAATAGCGAACCAGGTTAGGTTTATATAATTTACAAACAGTGTTTACATTCATAAAAGGGCAGTGAATAGCTGCATGGCTTGACATCATTACAGGAAAATGCTGGGGGATGCAGGCAGTTTAATTAGGGGTGGGTTTGAGTTCACTGTACAACCAGCATCAGAGCGCTTTACTAATGTGCTTTCATAGGAAGATAATACTATAACAAGATTATTGGAGGGGGGGGTGGCCACAGTTTTCTTTGTCTTCAAGTGAAAAACAACAAGCTAGTGAAATCTTGAACTGTATTCACCAAATCATCCTTCCAAATCCAAATGAAGTGAATTTCACTAATCTAAAATTTTGAATCATTTGACTTTGCAATATGTTCTCCACATGTTCTCTGTATTAACGCTCTTGCTAATTTGAATGGCTCTATTTCTTTCGGTCTTGGTTACAGTTATAAATAACAGTATGATCGGCATTACAGAGACCATAGAAGTTCCCTGCTCTCTCTACAGAGGACTCACAACCAATTAAAAGAAGTGCCATGATTGGCTTTTGTTTCATATAGGATTGGCTTTTGTACAGAGCAATATCAATTATAGACAATATTCAAGACCCAGGACATCAGTATAAAAGCAATGCTAACTTGTGGCCAATTTTCATGTTTCATTTCTTTTCTGGTTTTGACATTCTAGGAATCACTTGTAACTGAATAACCAGGAAAGGAGGAAATGAGATATATGAACTGGGTGAGAACTAGGGATATCCGAGAATTCTGTAAAAAAATAGAAAAGGAAGCAGAAATTGCTGCAGTTCATGTGTTTGTCTGTGACCAGGAACAGAAATCAGTCAAGCAAATACTATCGGTGTTTGTTCACATTGTGTTTTGTACATCTGCAAATGATACACAAGTTTTTCTATATAACATTGACACTGAAATGAATGTTAGTTGTGTAAGTTATGTTAGTTACTTGACTTATGTTAAATAGCTGGTGGAAAGGTGAATAAAGTCGTATTTGGTGGAAACTGTACTGCAACGGAATGGAATTGGTTGTGATGAATAGAAATCACTGCTTTTTAATATCCCCTTTGAAGACAAATCCCCATTGCAGAACTGGTGAACTTCAGAATTCTTTGCAGTGCAAAGATCAATCTGTTGAACAAAAGTGTGTTTCCGCTAACACACACAAACATATATTCTGGGTATGCAGGTGCCCAATGTATTTCTGAGGCCAGAGGCGAGCCACATTTTGCTGTCAAGCTCTACATTCCCTTGGAGGTAATATGTCAGAAAATGTATACCAGCAGTGGGCAAAAGTGTGTGGGATTATCCATTTTCTCTCCCTTTCTGCCACTCTTTGCTCTCCATCTGCAACTCACATTTCCATTTTGCCTCCTTGCCACAAACATAAAATTAGTCTGATGGCCACAGAGAACCAGAGAACAAGCTAGCATGTGCAAACAGGGCCTCGTCCCCACTTGACTACGTGAACCAGGGGCAGACTTTGGTCTTTCAAATTTCAGTAGTGCCCTGTGCAAGCCCAAAATTTGGTAGCCCCAAACCTTACCTCTGCTTACTTCATTATGTCATAGTTGTGGCTCCCTGTGGCGCCCCCTAGGCTCAGCACCTGGTGTGGTGGAACTAGTCTCACTGCCCTAAATCTGCCTCTGAAGTGAACCATCTTTCCTTTGTTCTAGTAATCTACATTTACAGTGCCTGTGCATGACTATTAAGTCAGTTTCTTGAGTTCACACATGCAACATGCCTATTGCTGACTTTACAATCTCACATACTATTCTTATTCACATGCTATCCTGAGAAAAGGGATGCACCGTGACTTGTGTAAGGGGACATGGCAATGTGGTTTCTTTTGTGTGATAACTCAGAAGGACTGATCATTAGCATTCATTGGTTTTAAATCAGGTTCATTTTAATGGGAAAGGTGAAGAGATCTAGCAACACTAAACTCCAAATGATAGCTTGTCCTATAGTCCATTTAGATCAGCCTTTCCTAACCCGGTGCCCTTCCAACATTTTGAATTACAACTCCCATAAGCCCCAGATGTAGTCCTAAACATCTGAAGGGACCCAGGGTTGGAAATGCTGATTTGGTATCACTTTAAGATCCAAATATAGCAAGGGTGTGCAAAATGTGTGTTTTTTCTTTTAGAAAAGAAATGAGAAAATAATTTCAACATTCTCTATAGCATCTCACACCTATCTTAGGTATTGTTTGGTCTTACACACCATTGGTAAGCACCACTGGGAGTAAGCTGTTTGCATAAAGGTCCACGTAAACTCTTATTATGCCACCTGTATTTTTGTTTTATATAAAAATATTCACACGCCAAAACAGCTCTGTAAATGGTGCAAAAATCACCTACTGATCCTGACAGATTGGAATTTCTACCCTACCCTTCTACCAGCATGCATCCTTCCCGCTGAAAAGGTTCAGTGTGAATTTTGCCAATATTTCAGATATGGCAGAAAAATGCTTTACTCAGAAGGAGGCCATAGCTGCAACAGCTGCAAATACAGATTGCCCATGATGCAACCACAATTTTAAATCAGCTGGAAGGGAGAGGGCATTGTGATCTATTTGTCTTTATTTATTTAATTATTTTTTAACGCACCCATCAGGGTAACATCTGGATTCATTACTTAGATTAAATGTAACAATGCATTAAATTGAACAATTTGTAATGGACAACATAAACAACTCCCATCATTTACCACCCCTGTCACTAGCCTTCACTATGCACCAACCATCTCCCAATGGTTGGCTGATTCCCTTGATCATTTTTACAGTAGCAGTGGTCTGTAACTATTGCTTTTAATTACTGCTGCACACCCCTCGGAGCAATTGATACTGAAAGTGTGGTGTAGAGTTTTGTTAAATTAATAAATAACAAGGCACTTAATAAACGTGTGGGGTTTTTTGAAGACTGCACAGAAATAACCGGGAGTCCAAAATGCAGGTGCTTGTCTACTATAAAAGGACTGTTTTGATGGGAACATATCTCACAACAGCGAATTAAAGAGCTCCCCTGACTTCAACTCCATCTCGGAGCACAAATTATGCAACATGATTTGGAGGGTCCCTGAAAAATAAACAAGGTGTCTTTATGAGATACCAACTTGGGAGTCTTTAGCCATTCTCTTGACCCTTTGCCATTGAGATAAAGTCTACTTTTCAAAGCAAAAGAACAACATAAGTAGAACTAAGTATTCATGTGTAATTTATGAATATTTGGTCTCTGTCTATCAGCACAAGCATTGACCTTCCATGTTACAGAAATACAGGGCAGGATCCAACACAGTAGTTCTGTTAGTGCAAGACTTTTGGCTGTGCAATAGAATTTCCACTCCCTCCCCTCTGCCTGTGCCTCTGTGTTCTTGGGGTTCCCCCAATCATCCAAAGCAGACTGGTGAGGATGCAGGGGATGTCTGGAGAGAGGAAAGGGAGGAGAATTTCCATTGCAAAAGTGGAAATACTCACACTAACAGAATTACTTTATTGGATACTGTTCTGTCCATTAACTACCTGCCCTTCTTGAAAACCCCGGGTGCCAAGGCTTCAAATATGTGCTCTTGCTTAATGTCCTTACATGTGCATAGAACTAAATAGCAATCCTTACTTTCACAAATGGTCCCCTAAATATGGGTTGTATCCCCTAAAAAATAGGGTTCTAGCCAGTGCTGCTGTTCCGCTCACGCAATAGTCTTCCACTTGCCCAAACTCTGTGCTCCTCTCCTCTTCCCTACACCCCACCGCACACCCTCAGAATTCATTCCAGAATGTTGGGGGACCATCTGGAGCAGATTTGGGGGGCACAGGTGGGGAGAAGAAAGGAAAGGAAAGAAAGGAAAGTCTCACTGCACAAACAGAATGATAGAACCCTCAAGTTTGTAGTCCACAAGGCATGTGGGAAGCAGTGGAGGAGCTTCATGCTCCGGCACCGGGGGGGTGGAGAGCAGGCGGGGGCGGGGCTGACGCACATCCCAGGTGCGTGGCACGCCACCTGCAGGGGCATGTTGCCCAGCGCGGGTGGGGGGCAGTCCCCCTGCACTCCGCTTCCTCCGCCAGTGGTGGGAAGCATATGCAGAGGTTTCCGTTTATGCATCTGGTTCCAATTACGTTTCCAATTAGTTGCAAAGGTATATTTTAATTGAAATAGCAACTAATTGGTAAACATGGCTTTTCAGAGAATAAAGAAATAGAAAGTAGGAAATTTGTTTCAAAGCATTGGTTTTAGTCGACGATTTAAATTGCCTTGGTTTAAATCAATCTGCCTAACCCTATTAAATAATAACTCTCTCAAGAAGGGAGTTTGTAGCATAGATCTCCTTTTGAACTTTAACCCATTTGATGGAGTGCCCATTTGAGAGCCGAATCCCAGGACTCTAGCTGCCTACCCCACTTTTCAAGAGGAAGGTGCAAAGGGTGTGTCACTTGTTGGATCAAGCATGTGCTCAGCCATGTATCTATATCTCTAACGTACCTGCTGCCCCTTGTAACCTGTGCCTTACCTGTGTACTGATCCAACTGATGCATTAAAGCCCTTGGTAGGAACATTGCTGGGAGTCCGAGTTCTGTGTGTAGCAATGGGGGCCAGGACAATAGCCATAGACTATTAACAGTCTGTTAATATATTAACAGACTCACTATAGACTCCTTCAAGAGGAAAGAAGCCAACTTGTCTTCAGAAATTACACACATTGTTTATTGATTTCTTGCTGTCCACTAAGAAGATATAATTAAGTTTTGTAACAGAGTTTGACTCTGAGGACAAACACACAGAGTGCTGTCATCACCAAGATACATTTTTTGTCAGGGTGCCATGCCATCACCTTAAACCAACGGAAGGAAACTCATCTTTACTGAAGAAGGAAATTACTTTGAGTATGTATCATTCAAATCCTTAAGGATTATTGGCTAATTAGGAGCAGAGTAATGTAAATTTGCTTTGTGTCAGGTTTTCAGGAACAGTAAAATAACATAATTAAGCAATGAACAATGTAGATCACTTAAGCCGCTCTTCACTGCCAAATGTATATGATGTCTAAATATAAGGACACTTCTAACCTAGCAACCAACAAAAAAAGGACAATGCCAAAGAGTTGCTGTTTATTATTATTTTGTATATTACAAATTACTATTTTATAGATATAGATTAACATAGCAGCCCATTATAGCAGTGGCTGGGATATAAATAGCTGTGCAGCTTTAAGATGTCATTGGACCTCTAAGGGGCAGCTAAAGTACATCTTTGGATCTTGGCCTATACAAAGTACACAAAATGGAAGTAAATATATGGGATGAGAAACAACATCATACCAGCAAGGTGCAAGTCCATTGCACAAACAGTTGGATGAAACCTATAACATAGTGCCATAATTAGTAGTGACAAAGAAGTGATATGCTCATCAGCAAAGCCTTGATATTTCTGAGCAGTCATACCACTGAGATGCAGAAGAACTGTACTTTCCAGTACTCAGGGAACTGCAACTCCAAGAAAATTTGGAATCCTTAAGGATGTTGTCTACACACTGCTCCCAGACTTCATTGGTTTTGTGGGCTCAGCTTGGGAATTGAGTTTACAGTCATGAGTGTTTTTCTACCATTCTAGGTGCTGAATGCATCCCTAATTATAACACTTGGGTCTGGGCTTGAGTAAAATATATTAAAATAATAAAATCTAAATAAGGGACACTTTTGAGAAGAATTTGTAAAGTGCACTGAAGACTATAGATAAATAGTTCAGATTACTCTATGGACAAGTATACAACTTGCACTCAACTTTGATAACCCCAAGATAAGTAGTAATAATTAATCTATAAGCTGCATTCTTCACCATAGTTATACTTAGGACTTTGGGGCAGAGTAGGAAGAGGACAAAAATACCATGTCATCCCAGGAACTTTCAGTTACCCCTTTGAACTTGTACCTATTTCTAATGCGATTACGATATCTTTATTGTCATTGTCCCTTGCAGAACAATGAAATTGAAAACCTACTTGCCAGTGTTGGGGATGTTTTTTACAATTGCCACACTGTCATCTCTCCCATTTAGCCAGTGATGAACAATGTCCCTGGGCAGTTGCCTAAATCAGATTTTAAAAAGTAACTTCCCCTTCTAGATGCCTTATTCTACACCACCACCATATAACTACTGCCTACCATTTTGCAAGTCAGGAAGACTATGACAAAGGGCATATGTGGTTTTTGGCAGAATGCATTGTCCTCTTCCCTGGCCCGTCAAGAATTTTATGTACATCCATTTTTGCCACGGATCATGATCGCCAGATGTTTAGAAGCAGCCTAGCTCCTAATATTATCTGCTAGAGTAATAGGCAGAGTCAATTACATTAAAACTA
Organism: Podarcis gaigeae; assembly: GCF_964106915.1. Lineage (NCBI taxonomy): Eukaryota > Metazoa > Chordata > Lepidosauria > Squamata > Lacertidae > Podarcis > Podarcis gaigeae. The sequence continues at coordinate 42,893,869 of NC_139681.1, read as the reverse complement.
TGCTTACAGACCCTCCAGGTGTCCCTATTTTCCAGGGATGACCATGATTTAGAGAAGCCATTCCAGTTTCTGATTTGATCCCAGAATGTCCCTTTTTCTTAGGATGTCCCTATTTTCATTGGAGAAATGTTGGAGGATATGGAGTTATCTGGCCTTCAAGCTGTCTGAAGGCGATCCTGTACAGGGAAGATTTTAATTAAAACTGTTTAATGTTTTATTATGTTTTTATATATGTTGGAAGCTGCCCAGAGTGCTTGGGCCAACCCAGTAAGATGTGTAGGGTATAAATAGTAAAATTATCACTATGGAATGGGACGCCCCTGTTTCCAGAAGGATCAGGTTGACCACTGTTGGGAACAGAATATTTGACTAAATGAACCCCTTGGTGTCCAACAAAGCAGTTTTCCTGTTCTCTTCTCCGTCAGCCTTAAATTACTTTATGCTCTGCTCATCCTTATTTGATTCCTCTCATCCCTGCAGATATTTGTCTGTACTTGGTGATGGATCTTAGAATCCAGTTTGGCCTTTTGATGCTCCTCAGCCTCCTCTGACACTTCCAGCGCGGCCTTTAAGCTCTCCCTGGAGCCATTTCAGGCTGTGTGCATCACCCTCCTTTCCCCTCGTCCTCTCCTCCTGTTCCAGCCTTTCCCTCTAGATGGTTGTTAAAGCCAGCCCCAAGTTAACTGTAGTCAATTCTTGTTTCATCTTGTAGTCAGTATTACATAAATAGTGGAAGTTTGTCCTTGCCCCTGGTGATTGATAGTGAGGTATATTTGTACATATCGATTGAGATAAAAAATTAGTAGTTCGCAATAGGAAAGGCAAATTAGTCATCAGAAGGTAGGTGCTTGGAGTATTTTAAGAGTTCCTTGATTAATTCTCATGATGTGAGTTCTTTTGACAGTAAGTTTTATGTGCTGAGATGTGGGAGGATGAAGCAGTAGTACTAGGTTATTGCAAATTCTACTTTTACCCTTAGCTGATTTATTTTGCCCACTCTCCTTCCGATAAGACACAGTACGTCTAAAAATGACTTCATTTGGGGATAACAAGATCAATTTTTTTCTGGCACTGATTCTGTTGCCAAGGGTCGAGCGTGAGCTTTAGGTGCAGGGATATACATTTTTGTAATGCTAACATTAATATTTTAAAGTGATCTTAGCACCATTTAATAAAGAAATGGACTATTCACATCTTGCCTTACATGGGCATGTAATTGCTTCTATTATCAATCAGGGAGAAGAATAGGATAGGGGTTTTTTTAATGGCAAGATCTTCATTTTTAAAAGAAAAATTTACCCCCTAGCTATTCTACAATTCATCTCATGATAAATTAGTCATTTTAAATAAGAGGTATCATAATGTGCCAAAAGCCTTCTAAAAGTTTGCTCTTTTGCACTTCACAGCTTTTTCTTACTCTTTCAGTGCTAATGTTATGCTACAAAATTGAATGGAACTTTTTAATACTTTGAACTTAATTATTTGTCTCGTGAGTACCCACCCACCCACCACCCACCCTTCAAAAATAAATGGTCCAGGAATCCCAGTGTTTGTACTGAATACATGTGGTATGCTTTACATCAGCAATGCGTGAGATGAGCACCAGGAAAATTACAAAGGAATTTGGTGTTTGTCTTTAAAGCAGCTGAAGGGGAGAAGAAAAATCCATTTTGCTCATAATTCAAATAAAACCAGGAACAAACTCTTATGCTTGTGTTGCTATCTTTTCAGCACTGGAGCGGCAAACTATCCAGTAAATTCAATGGCTTTGGGTACTGTCAGGGAACTGACATCGGAGCCAGAAGTGGAGGCAAGGCTCCCAAGCGATGACGGAGAAGGGCCAAGCAGGGAGAGAGGGAACTCATCGGCTGGGGAAGGAAATCAGCGTAACCCCAGGGATAAAGGGGGGCGGATGGGGGATTCAGAGAGGGGGCTCCAGGACTCCGCCGGAGACCAGCGGGGAGAGCATAGGTCCTCCTCTACCCACACCCACCCTGCGGAGAAGACTTCCGCGCAGGGAAAGTAGGCGTAGACTTGGCATCAAAGAACTTCTTTGCTGGAAGAAGTTCAAGAAACGCCCACTGACGGATTCTGCTAGCGACTGAACAGCCACGAAGTGAAGGGCTGTCCAGCCAGGAAAGGTTTAACCAGGCTACCTAGCCAAGAGTGGCGGCAACTTACGCACGAGCAACCCCATATAACCATTACAGGTACATTTGAAACATTTCAGGCAGCTCCACTTTTTGTGTGGACATCTTATGTCTGGATATCTTTCTATAGACGTCGGCACAAACACTTGGCACCCACAGTTTCTATGGAAGTGCCAGTGTGTCTGCATTGGTTGTGTGCCCTTAAAATACCATGTTCTGGTTGTAGCCCTGTCCCATTAGCGCCACATCAATGCCATTATGTGAGGGCACAAGGAGACGGGGACAACAGAAGATGAGATGGTTGGACAGTGTTATCGAAGCTACCAGCATGAGTTTGACCAAACTGCGGGAGGCAGTGGAAGACTAAACAACAACATGACAATTAGGTAAGGGACAAGCCCCAAAGCAGTATCACCAATGATTTGCACTAATGGTGTAATGGGGTTGTATTTGACATCTCAATTATTTTAGCATCTTTGGTGCTGCTAGGATTCCATAAAGCCACCATGCTGTTTCAATGATGCCACCAGGTAACAGTGAAGGAAGAATCCATATTAAATAGATTCATTCACATATACATGGAATATGGAGGTTCCGATTAAGCTTTGCCCGGCTAGCACCACCTCTAGTATCAAGCATCTGCTTATGGTCTGAGCCACATGTGCATTGTTAGTTTCTTTCTACTTTTTAAAAGCCAGACTAATGCTATACAAAATTATATCTATATTATGTGTAAATTACATAGAGCCAAGCTCCATGCAGTGCTATATTTCTGCTACATAAACTATACACACATAAGTATTTTTATATAGTTGTAGTCATAGTACTATGTAGCTATGTTCTGGTTACTTTAGGAAACCTAGAGTGTATATGTGTATAATATTATACATACAATAATGTGTATAATATGCAAGAAGAAACAGTATTTGTAACAGAACTGGTTTTTAAAAATAGCTTACTTCTCATCAAGATAAAGGTCTGGGATGGAAGTTAGAAAATATCTGTGTGCAGTGCTATTTTTCTAGAAAAAGAGGTGTCAGAACTCACCATGGCAATGGCACTCACAGAGCCTGGATAGCTCTGTTAGAGCACGACGCTGATAATGCCAAGGTTGCAGGTTCGATCCCTGTATGGGACAGCTGCATATTCCTGCATAGCAGCGGGTTGGACTAGATGATCCTCAGGGTCCCTTCCAACTCTACAGTTCTATGATCTATGAGCTGAGAGGTGTCAGAACTTAGTTCCGGTGAGTTCCGGCTGGGGGGGAAATCCCTGTCTGTGTGGACAAGCTAAAGGTTGAGATTTTCAGAAACTTCCATCCAGCATTCTTCATAATAAATGCTTGAGTCACATTTTGTTTTCATCCAAATTGTGATAAATATGATTTTGCATGGTATAATGCACTTTAAAAAATCAAGGGTAATATTTAAATTTTGTTTGGGATCTTGCTTTAGAGGTGAAAGTAAATTACTAAAAAAAAAAAATCTCTGCATATTTGGTAGCAGGTAGTATTTGGCTGTGTAAATATTCTCTGAATATTTGATGAATATTTGGTATTCTGTCTCTGCATTTGACAGATATGATTTTTTTTGCAACATTTGACACCATTTGACAGCTGGCATTCAGCAGCAGTCAGTCTTTTGACAGTATAACATGCAGCGGTCAAGATTTGACAAGATTTGACAGCTGATATGTAGTAGCTGTTGATTTTGGACAGTGTCTGAGAGGTATGTTTCAGTGACATTTAGTAAATTTTAATTTTAATTTCATCCATTCATATAACAAATCAAAACAGGTGGAATGTCAATTTTTGATGTCAGAGTTTACCTCCAGAATATAAATGTCAAATATCAAAGTTGAATATCAACATGGAACATTGTTAAAATTTTGTAAAATTTTGTTTTAGTTCTATTATTATTTGCCACTGTTATTTGCCACTGTTAAACCAAGTTTGATTTGTTTGGAAATAGCACACCAAAAAACCATATACTGTAGGAAAATTATAATGAGTGCATTGCTCAAGCCTACAGTCAGATATACAAAACACACCCTACTTGGGGATATATTTCTCTGAGTTCAATGGTACTTACTTCTGATTAGGCATGCATAGATGTTTGTCTGTGGTATTAGAAATACTGAATAGTTGTATCTGTAGTTCATGTGGCAATTGTTTGTTAAACCAATAACTTCCATAAATGATTTTTTAAGAGTAGGTCTCATAAGAAATGATATGCATGAGCTTTCAGAAAGAAAACCCCAATACCAGGGGTGTTAGTAATTCATACTCACATTGTTCTAATACAAATACGTATAGCGCTGTCTCTAGACTACGGTAGGATCAGAACAGTGAATATTTCACTGCAGTTCAGAGATGGAATAAAAGGATACGAATCGAACAGAAGTAGTAAACCACAGTACAGTAGTTGCTTAGCAACATGCATGGGACAGGGTTATCAAACTTGGAGAAGTGTAGGATCACAGCTAGTAAAAATGGAAGGGAGCAGTCACCCTATAACTGAGGGCCGGAAAAGCATAGGTCAAGTTTTAACATTTGTGGCCAGAGTCACACCTATAGTTGAATGGGGCATGTGTACCCTGCCCGTGTGCGTGTGTGTGTATAAGGAGAGAAGTACCTGGCAAACAAAGTACCAATGACCACCAATGAACCTGGTAGATCATTTGGATTAAGAGCAATCAATATGAGGTTACACAGTCTTCTGTATGTATTGCAAGTGTCAGGCTTACTGCTGCAATGCATTTAAGGACACTCACAAACTCTTCTGTCCTGCAGTGTCCTTAATGAGTTGTATTGAGGATTCGTTATAGAGTCATCAAATCAATCATTGGTACTTAAACTGGGAATATCTCTGGTTTAGCTACAAAAGCAAAACAAATGACACTTCATTATTCAAAGTGCATGAATGGTGCTTTTAGTAGACCTCTCCTCTATAAACTCGACTAATCCCTTTTTTAAATGATTGGACCAATTGGGAAATTGGTGCTGATGGAAAGCATATTGAAAGAGTAGGGAATAGAATCTGATACTAAAATTACTCAGCAGAGATGGAGGGGGGAAGCCTGAAGAAGAGCGTAGGTATTGTTTACGTGAAATTACAACACATTTTTAGCAGAATATTCCAGAGAAACCCTCCCTGGCCCACCCCACACAAAGCCATGTATAAATGTAGTCCTTTGTAATCCAGAATCATTCATACTAATCTTCAACATGTGGCTTTTAATATAGAATGGTTTGAGATCCTGCCATCTACAAGGGTGGGTATGGTTACTGGATATGCATTTGGAAATCCTGCGCTCGAATGGGGTATCCACTCCTTTTCCTCCCTGCACATGAACCAGGTGAATGAAGGAGGAAGTGGTGGTTGCAATACCACCCACCCAGTTATTGGGCAGGTGGGGATACACCTTCTCATTTCTGGGACCACCTACGAAAGTTTTCAAATGGAGCCCTGTGAGGAAAAATAGAATTGATCTGCACTGAGCTTTTATTTCCACAATTAAACCTGTTTCTCAATGAGCACTTTTCAGAGGCAAAAAGTATGCAATAGATCTAGATTGTGTGTGGACTATGTTGATGAAACAAGTGCTTGGCCTCAATTGACTCTAGAATAAAACGACATGTATATACAGCCTATCTACCAAAGTTTTAAACGCTACATTACAGGAGGCAATAATTAATCGCCTAAACCAAAACCCAGTGAAAATAACCGTAAAGGTAAAAGGTAAAGGGACCACTGACCATTAGGTCCAGTCATGGAGAAATCTGGGGATGCAGCACGCATCTCGCTTTATTGGCCGAGGGAGCCAGCATACAGCTTCTGGGTCATGTGGCCAGCCTGACTAAGCCGCTTCTGGTGAACCAGAGCATCGCACGGAAGCGCTGTTTACCTTCCCGCCGGAGCGGTACCTATTTATTTACTTGCACTTTGACGTGCGTTTGAACTGCTAGGTTGGCAGGAGCAAGGACCAAGCAAATGGAGCTCACCCCATCGCGGGGATTCGAACCGCCGACCTTCTGATTGGCAAGCTCTAGGCTCAGTGGTTTAACCCACAGCGCCACCCGCATCCCTATCTACCCAAGTTTTAAACTCTACATTACAGGAGGCAATACTTCATCACCTAAACCAAAATCCAGTGTAAATAACTGTAGTGATGCCGTTTTGGTCCCATTGACTTCAGCAAATCTAAGGGCATCTTCTCACACAACCTTTTGAACTCTAACTGAAATATGCCGGTATATAAGACACATGCACCAATTGTGAAGGCAGCATGGAATCAGTTTACATCATTTATTCATTTAAATACATCAGGGGCCCAATCCTTGCCACTTGGCTTTCTGTGTATTTTGACGAAACACATGTTCCTTCCATAATTGAACTGGCACACATATATACCCAAGTACAAATCAATATGTGAGAAGCTACATCCTAGTCAGCATAAATCCAATTGCTTCTGCTTAAATGCTCGGGTGATCGAGCTGCAAGTCCAAAGTTAGGATTCAGGGCTGGTTCAGACATTACAACAAGACTCAAAGACTCAAAGAGAACTGCCTTAAAGTAAATGGGATTTGGATTGCACCCTCAGGGGGTAGCTAGAATTTCACTTAAGTGGACATTTTGGCATGCAGTGTCCAGGGAACGGTATCCAAATGGCTGCTTTTTCACTGCCTAATTAGCCATATCCAAAAGACAATTGCAAAAGCTAGCCAGTACATCATGCAACATAAGGACACATCCTAAAAAACCCTGCTAGAATCAGCAATCTCGCGGCACCCAGCTTTCACTTGTATATACAGGCACCAGAGCATTCTCAAAACATGAATGCACAAGTGTCAAGAGGTTCTCACCAACATTTATAGGAAGAAAATACATATTTGCAACAAAAATTTAAGCAATGGACTGTTCTGGCAGAATCCACTATCATCAGACTATATTTTAGCATATTGTGGACAGACTTGTTTTACATTATATGGATAACTCATATCCGCAAATAATAAGCTTTATTGAGCTAACCCATTTTTATTTTATTTTTTGGAATGTGGGAAAACTGACATCATTTCTAAAAAGAATGGGAAAAAACCCTAAAAGTTTTGTCAATTTTTCCATGTTCAAAAAGAAAATCCATACATCTTGTAACAGCTAAAGAACAGTGAAAAATATGTATTCTAGTTTGCATTGCAAATCAGGAGAGACTTGTATGTATTATTGCTCACTTCATGGTGCGAAATGCACACCTGTGTCAAAATAAGGGCATGTACCATTAATAAGATACAAAATAAACTCCTTTTCCTAATATGCATTCTAATTTTAGCAAAATCAAGTTGCGAAGCAACTCTTTGGTAATTGCCTTTGTTATCCAGAAAGCTATGCATCAGCCATCTTAGGATGTACCCAATGATCAATAGCAAGAGCTTTAGACTCAGTAAAAATAAATAAATAAATAACAAAGGGACATTAAAGGGGCAAACTACATTGCAGTGAGCGGGGCACTGACATTTTCCCACATGTTAGATTTCTGTCACATCTAAAATCAAGAGATCTATTTAAAATGACTCAATGTCTCCACTCTGGGTGCCTCAACCAGTCCATTCCCTTCTCCTGAATACCCATCTTCCCCCTGAATTCAAGTAACCAATGGGGATCCAGCAATAAGTGGGAAATGGAGACAATGCAACTGGAATATAATTCTACCAGACAGTGCACAGAGTATCAGGTCTGTTTTCCATGTTAGCTGCTCCCAGGATGCTACTGTTCCCACCAGAATTACATGTTGTTGAAGATGAACCCTAGAACATAGCTGTCAACTTTTCCCTTTTTTTAAGGGACATTCCCTTATTCCAAATAGGATTCCTTGCAAGAAAAGGGAAAGGTTGACAGCTATGCCCTAGAATGAGAAAGTGAAGCAATCTGTGGGAATCACAGCAGAATATGCTTTGAAGTGCAACTGAAAACTCTCGCTTTACCAGTTTTTTGCCTTGAGAACAAGATGTCAATATTCCATGCAGCCACATAGCAAGAGGGAGGAGGGGATCTCCAATTCAAACTGCAGTTAAATCAGCTGGAGGGGCCAAGGTTAATATGACCACTGAGAGTTTTCAAGTAAAGCCCTTTACAGTAATATCTAGCATTAACCCAGTAAATTAAATTTGCATGGCACACCTCTTTGAAAATCCCTCTGCAGTGTGCAAACTCATCAAACCTCTGCAGGATCAGTTCCCAGCTCTATTATTTTCTGCCACGAGCTTCAGTTAAATGGATAGTTAAAAGGCTTCCTGGTCCAAGTAACTTATTCTATTTCTCTTTGAAAAACATGATGCGTTTGATCCAGTGGTATATGTGCGCAGGTGTGCTGAATATGACTAACATGGCATGTACTTTGATGCAGACTGCCCCCTCATTAAGATGAAGCTAGGCAGTTTGGGGGGGACAGCCTAGGTTTCCTTATCACTGTACTTGTTTCTCTATGCAAGACCTGAAGATCTTTCGCTCTTCAAAGCTCCACATGATTTCATGGACGACAATGTATCTTCCACATATTTTTAGCACGTATGGGGGAATTGGTAGGGTGTGGTACCCATCCAACAACTATTTCATGTATGTTAGGTCCCAGCCTGGATAGCTCTGTGCAGCCTGGATAGCTCAATTGGTTAGAGTCTGGTGCTGATGATGGCTAGGTTGCAGGATCAATCCTCATATGGGGTGGCTGCATATTTCTGCATGGCATGCAGGTGGCACTGTGGGTTAAACCACAGAGCCTAGGACTTGCCGATCAGAAGGTCGGCGGTTTGAATCCCCGCAATGGGGTGAGCTCCCGTTGCTCAGTCCCTGCTCCTGCCCACCTAGCGGTTTGAAAGCACGTCAAAGTGCAAGTAGATAAATAGGTACCACTCCAGCGGGAAGGTAAACGGCGTTTCTGTGCACTGCTCTGGTTCACCAGAAGTGGCTTAGTCATGCTGGCCACATGACCCGGAAGCTGTAAGCCGGTTCCCTCAGCCAATAAAGCGAGATGAGCACTGCAACCCCAGAGTCGTCCATGACTGGACCTAATGGTCAGGGGTCCCTTTACCTTTACCTAGCTCCCATAAAAGTGCATCAATACGTGCATTTGTTCTTCTGGGTGCATTACGAGAGTGCACTTGGATCACTTGCAGATTGTCATATATCTTTGTATTTTGTCCACCTATGGAAGGATATAATGCTCCATTGCAACACATTTCTGCTTGTACATGTTGATACAGAACCACTAAGAATTTAAAAGGACCTCCACAAGTATGAATGCATACTCACAAGGAACGGCTGGGATCCTGAGTTGGTTCCTGTTGGCAAGAGAATCCCCTGGGCGGATTTCTAATCACGTGACACTTCCACCAACAAGTCCCACTGATCCCCTAATCCCAGCACCCCTGGAGTAGCATGAGAGGCAACACAGAGAGGTCTACAAGGGGGAAATCGGGGGGGGGGGCATTTTCTTCCTTCTGCCAGCCAAAAAATCACCCACTGCCTCTTGGTTGTGTTCAGCTATAGAAGGGACCCTTCCATTTGCGGAATCCTAGTTAGGAGCCAACATAATACAATTTTTATATAATATACTTACATAATAAAAGTTGTCTTATTGCCAGGATGATGTTGGATCCTATTATTGGGTGCTTCGGTAAAACCGTCTACTTTTTTTGTTTCTAATGCATTTAAAAATTCAAAAAAATGCTAAGTACACAACATGCAGCTTTGCCTCTTTCTTCTCTAGCATGCATAAAATGCTTTGTACAAATGTTACTAAGGATCCTGTTTTGATCCCATTGTCTTGAAGAGAAACTTCCAGGCCTGCTTGGGCCCAACCTAATATAATTTAATTACACTAAAGATGCAGGGTTGAATACAAAAGCCTGAGCCTTCCAAGCTCATAAATATGCATTAAAAAAGATAAAATAATCCCCAGTCAGCAAACATCACTCTCCACTTCAATTCCCTGTTAATGCTTTCTGCTAGGAAGTGGGCCCTCATTTTGGTTCAAATGAAATAGTCATACCTATGGTGTGAGGGTAAAGTTGTTGGAATCAATTCATGAGACCCATATTTTTGCATTCATCATGTGCAAACTGGTTTGTCAACGGTGAGCCCATCTGATCCTATGCATGTATACTTCAAATCAATTCCCACTTTGTTCAATGGGACACTTTTCCCCTGGAGAAAAATGTGTGCACAAGATTGCAGTTAGTGTCACAGAACATCTCGGTTTGCAGTGCAATCCTGTGACGGTATACCCAGAAATATGTCCCATTGAATTTAATGGGATTTACTTCCAGGTAAGTGGAAAGAGGATTTCAGCATTTGTGTCATAAACCTGGAGGCCTTTCATGCATTAAATGTATGAAGACAATCTCATAAGGCATTTTATAAATTCTGCTTTGCAGCTGTGGGGTGGGCTGGATGACCTTTGAGAGCATTTCCAACCCCATGATTCAATTCTTATGATTTCCCCCCCTTATTTGTTACATTCTTCATATTCCCCCAAACTGTAGCGATGTGGAGGAGGAAGAGCGGAAATTCTACTGTATTTAAATACCTTTCTAAATAGGGGTGTGGGAATCTAGCTATATTAGTACAGTAATACAGGTCGGAAGTGACTAAGGATATTATGCAATCTGGTGCTGCTTCTAAGCAAACTTTAATTCATGTAGAGAGAGAAAAAATAATATGAGCTGAGTACTCATTTCTTCCATACATAATTCAGTTAAATAAAAAGGTTCTCAAATGGCATTTTACTTTCTTCCCTTAGAAAAAAGTGACCTGAACTGAAATTTGCATCACGATCCATAAAAAGAAAGAAAAACTTCAAGGGGATATAAATTACCATTGGGAAAAAGGGGCAAGGGCAGTCTATTCCATGGCACAAAAACAGAGATTCCATTTTCCTAATACTTTTATTTCACTGCTAATAAAATTGGGTAGTTAAACCTCCATGGTGGAATATGAATGTAGCAGCAGAGTTAAGTTTTAGCACAGGCAAAAAGAAAAAGAAAAGAGAGAGAGAGGCCCTATTAAAATGTGGCCCTAGAGACTGTAAATTTGAATCCTGGCACTCCTGGTCAGATTGGTTTTATAAGCTAAAATGGGGAAGTAACTGGGTCTCACCTCGGCAGGCCACACAGTAGGTTATTCCATTCCATTCCTTCCTCCTGCAATTTTGCATTTACACAGAAATGCAAAAGAAATAAGAGGGATGCAGACTCTTGAGGCTGATAGCACAATAATACAATTGTTAAGGAATCTGGGCAAAGCCAACATAACCAACCAGGTGCAGGCAAGCTCTTCCAAGATATCCCAAAGGCTGCTATGTCCGCTACAAAAGTTGATAAACAATCCATTTCTGAAATGCTCAAAGTGCGTCTCTTACGTTATTACACAATGCTTAAAACAGAATAGGCAGTGAAAACAGTTTTGCAGTTTTGCACGAAGCAGACACCAAGCCTCCATTAGGCTTCTTGCTTCACAGATGCTAATGGGATGAAGGACCAAAACTCCCCCGCCAATGACAGCAGAGCTTGTTCAGACAGTAGCCAGGGAAGAAATTTCCAGCAATCAGAGAAGGCCGCAAGCAATTCTTTTCGACAAGCTAAGGTCTGCCTGTTTTCCATTTCAGGAAGGCTGAGCTTGGAGACTCAACCGTGCAACAACAGCTCGGACTAAGAAACTATATAGGAGCTGGGGGCTGTATCATTTTCTAGCTGTCACCCAGGACTTGATCTAGTGCTTACATGTGCTTTCCATGCTCCTGACTAGCCCTGTGTGCAGCTAGCAAGACAATTCTCCAACGGCTTTGAAGCTTCTGCTTGGCTCACTGTCACCTTTGTTCCTCTGGCCCTGGCAGTGATGAGAGTTGACCCTGTAAAGATGCTATGTATTCAAATAGCTAGCTTCCTTTGCTGCTCTCTCTGAAGGTTGGTCATATGCGTATGGTCATCCTAAGCCCCACTCCCATGTCATCATCCATGTCACCATTCAATTTGTGGAGAGTGGCTGTGAATCAATGACATATATTTTTAGTCATGGAGGCCTCCCCCCACAATGTTAAACCATACAGAGATTCAGGGAACCTCAATTACGAGGTTCCTCCTTGTGCAAAGTGGAGGCCAATGGGGTTGATATCACATGTGAGCTTAGCACACTTGTCCCTGTTCAACCTCCTGACATGTATGGTTCACCCCATGAACTCCTGAATAGGACTAATGGCAAACATATATGCAATCCTATACAGGTTTGGGGATGCAGGTGGCGCTGTGATCTAAACACAGAGCCTAGGACTTGCCGATCAGAAGGGCAGTGGTTCGAATCCCCACAACGGGGTGAGCTTCCGTTGCTCAGTCCCTGCTCCTGCCAACCTAGCAGTTCGAAGTACATCAAAGTGCAAGTAGATAAATAGGTTCCTCTCTGGAGGGAAGGTAAACAGTGTTTCCGTGCACTGCTCTGGTTCACCAGAAGCGGCTTAGTCATGCTGGCCACATGACCCGGAAGCTGTACACTGGCTCCCTCGGCCAATAAAGCGAGATGAGCATCGCAACCCCAGAGACGGTCACAACTTGACCTAATGGTCAGGGGTCCCTTTACCTTTACCTATACAGGTTTACTCAGAAGTTAGTCCATTTGTCCTCAATGGGACTTGCTCCCAAGCAAATGTATATAGTATTGCATCTGAATGACTTTTATATACCAAGCAGGAAATTAGGTAACAGGGTTAAGCTTCTCTTATTTTCGTAAGCAACAAATTGATATAATAAGCCACAGTTCCGATACTAATTCACATACATACTACCCAAAGTGCATTTTCCTCTTAAGATCATTACGCTGCTCTGAATATTAATTTCACACTGCGCCTATAAAACGGCTCTTTTACCAACTCAATCAGTGAATTTAGCAAAGAATATATTTAAGAAGGGGGTATTTATGGATTAGGCACAGATTTTAGAAATGAAATGGGAGACAGTCTAACAAATCTATCAGGAATAAGATCAACAACTTAAAGTTTAAACCAATCATCTTGAGTATATATTTGAACTTGGATATGTAGATGTGGTGTGGAAGTCCCAATGGTTCAGCAATACACTCAAAGGATCAGCGGCCCCATAGACAGCTAAATTACTCAGAAAGCCAGGGAATTTATCAAACATGAATTTCAAAGTGGATTCTAGCCTCCAGGAAAAACGGAAATGCCCATTAATGTACATACAAAATAAATGTTGTCTGCAAGCGGCTTCAACTGTTTATTTTTTACATGAAAACTGGCTAAGTAAGTTTAATTCATGCGGAGAGGGGCACAGAAGCTAGTACCCCTTTGATGGAAATTATCTACGCTGTTAATTTGTTTTTGTTTTTTTAATTCGGAAACTCCACATTAAGAGGGACAGCATAAAGAAATAATTTAACAGGCCTTCACACCTATTAGTATATTATTTATAACTTACACCGGTTTGAGAATGTTAACATTAAATATGGTTCATACATGTAAAGGAAATTCTAAGAAACTATTCATGTATTATGTATGAAAATTATAACAGCAATGCTGAAAATAGTTAAGTGCAGATGTGGCAGGATTGAAAAGCACATGCGGTACTTTTTGCTAACTTAGCTTCTGTTTATCTTACAACCTCAATATTTACTTTATTGACCAAAAGAATGTTAACTTCATCCAATGCTGACAGATCATTCATCAAAAAATAATAATTTTTAAATAATGGAATATTTCATAGGGAGGGCTATGCACAAAATTAAGCACTGGCCTTTCAGTTCCTAGAGCCCAGATTCAATTCGCCCAGAGGAGAAGAGCTACATATCAAACTGATCAGATTAGTGCAAGGGAAAATCTTAAATGGAATAATCGTGACATATTTACCTCAGCTCTCGTGCTTCTCATCCATATAATAAACTGGCTATATGAGCAACAATGTTCATCTCTATTGACAATTTGCTTTTCTAAAGAATTAGAATAATGATTATTTTTAAAGAGATATTTCTGAAAAGAGATTAAAATTTGCTAGCCAGTCACAATCTGACTCTAGAAAATCTCATAATCTAAACCTGAAACTGGTTGCCACCCCGTTGCTGTGTGGAAGATTCTGAGTCCAGTAAGACCTAGAGAAGACCAAGCATGAAAAGGCCGACAGCATAAGCCTATTTGGGCATACGAAATCTCTCACAAGGTGAGGAGCAGGAGTGGATCTACCATGAAACAAATGGAGCAAAGGAGCATCAACAGAGAACTGAGTTCAATTACTACAGTAAAAGTGAAGCTTGCTTCATCTTTTGGTTCCATGTGACATCATTTTCTGAATTTTGCAGCAGTCAAATTTATAGTGTTATACAGTGGTACCTCGGTTTAAGAACAGCCCTGTTTACGAACTATTCGGTATAAGAACTCCGCAAAACCGGAAGTATTGTTCCGGTTAGCGAACTTTACCTCAGACTACGAACGGAATCCAAACGGTGGAAGGGCACCAGCGGTGGGAGGCCTCATTAAGGAAAGTGCACCTTGGTTTAAGAACAGCTTTGGTTTAAGAACAGACTTCCGGAACGGATTAAGTTCGTAAACCAAGGTACCACTGTACTATGCACCATTTTGCTCAGGCATGGAAGCAAACAAGCTGAGGACTGAGTCTCATTCTATGCAGTGCTAGCACAGGGATGTGAATAGCAGTTGTAGGGCTCAGCTATTGAAGCATATAGGCCAAAATGGGCATGGAGGAATGGGCAATGAGAAAGCCCCCCAAATTCACATGAACAAACTGGATAGATAAAAACAGGCCATTGGACAAAAGAGCTCTGGAATCCATCGCAGACTTTGCACACCATCTGACATCATACATTACATTGCAATGGCCAGCTCTGCCTATATTATGTTGCCTAAATGCTCACATATTTTAAATCTGTTTCCTGGAAAACTAGAAATATGTCAAGTTCCAAAACATATTTTTTAGCCTTGGTTTTGAAACAAGAGTATTTTAGAATTTAAAATGTATTGCCCAACAATGAAATCTCTCCACCGCTGACAGTAACATAAATACTATTGCAACATTAGATAATTAGACAGAGTATAAAAATGTGGATTTATGACACACTCATAAGTGATGAGGTATTACAGCTTTTGTGTGCAAGATGTTAATACTTAGGAAATGCCAGCTCTGGAATGCCATGATAGGGATTAATGCCCTACACTTAAATACTGTTAAAATGAAAGCATGGTCAAAATGGAGCTCTAGTTCTACAAGAGGCTATATCTGTGTAAGTTAAGCACTACATATGTTTATTGGAGTGCGGCTGTAGGCCATATTGCCTAAATCTTGTACAGCTTTTCATTCTTCAAGTTGTATGCTGAAAAACATTGCAAAAACTTAACTCACACAGATACAGGCAAGCCACAGCTAAACAGACAGGCTGGGGTTTGCCACACAGCAGCAGTTATGCAGCAGAGACTGAACTCAACCCTGAGAGGCTACCAAGTGATTAGACCAGAGGTAGCAATGTGGTACCCTCCAGATACTGGTGGACTGCAACATCCCTAATCATCCTGATCAGGTTGTCTGGGGTTGATGGGAGTTGGAGTCTGACAACATCAGGAGGGCTTCAGGTGGATGATCTAGTGATTTTGAACTAGAGGACCCAAAGCTCTTAGAGAAGAACCATGAAAGGACCTGGAAATGAGTTGTGCTTAGCTAAAGATGCTGCCTCATCAAAAGCACATGTTTTGCATGCATAAGGGTTTGTGTCTTTGTGCTTTCTTTATAAAGATCTGAAATCCCTAATTTGGATTACACACTGTATCCACATCCATATATACTGCAAACCAACCCACTATTCATCCAAATCTCCTAATACTAAGCAATAGTGAAACTACAGTTCCTTATATATAGTTGAATTTTTCAGCATAACAGAAATGCTTTCACATAGAACGTGAAGCTCAGGAAAATGCTTTAGCAATTAATAATGCCTCACACATAATAAATGTTTGCTTAACAAAATCTGTCTCAACTTCGCACATTAATCAAAAGTGAATGCCACATGATTTTGTATAATTAAGTAGAAAGTCATCCACCGAGTGGTAAATATCATGGACAATAAAATGAAATGAACCAATATTAACCCTATGGTGTTTATTAATAGTACAGGTACTCAATAATCCACAATGCAATTATTGCAGTTAATTGAAGGGTCATGTTGCCAAAGATTAATAATTGGAAGGAATCTCAATGATCCATTCATCAGAGATTTAAAGTGTAACAAACAGCCTTATTACCTTTTAATATATAGATATGAAAACATGACCTCTGTATTTCAATTCATATTGTACTTACAGGCAGCACTGACTTGTGTGTGCTTGGTTGTACGTAGCTGTGGTGTCCAAGACAGTTTATCCAGTTTTTGATTGTAACCGCAGGCCAAAAAGGATAGTGATTGCCTGTTGTAAGTAGCTAAGACTGGCCAAGAAGCTACTCAGGAAGAAGCATATACAGGTTCTAAGTAGTAAAGACCACTGAGTTCCCAACCATCCCACTCAGATGAGACAGCAGGAATTGTCATATACTCCAGCATTGCTGGTTAATCTATCTAGATCTAGTTTTAAACCGCTGATAGTAATAGAATGTTGATGTTATCATTTTGCCATGTGTATTAACCATTCATGTTAAACAGTAAGAACATAAGAATTTAAGAAGAGCCTGCTGGCACAGGCCATAGATCCATCTGGTACACTATACTGTTCTCACAGTAGCCAAACAGATGCCTCTGGGAAATCTGCAAGTAGGATTCAAGTACAAGAACACTCTTCCCTCCTGTGGTTTCCAAAACTGGTATCAGTGGTGGACTTGTGGCTCTCATATTTCAGTGGCACCCTGTGCAATGCTAAAATTTAGTGCTCCCTTGTCTCTTGTGCTACAGAATTGTTTTGGAGCCCCATGCAGCATACTCTAAAACCACCTCTGCTGGTATTCAGAAGCATCACTGCCTCTGATTATGGAGTCAGAACATAGCCAGAATGGCTAGCAGTTGTGGATAGCCCTCTCCTCCATGAATTTGTCTAATCCTCTTTCAGTGTTAAGGTGAAAATAGATAACAATTGTTTGTATAATGTGAAACCATTGACATTAGAATCAGAATCCAAGATTTGGAGTGGGCTTCTGATTCTCTTTGGACAATCGCTAACCATGGTTTGCTGATTTGGAACTCACAGCAACACATGGTTAGTGCTAAATAACACACAGAGGGGAACCTCTGTGAGAGTGGTGAGGAAAGAAGGGAATATGGAGGTCCATGGATTGTTCATGATCTTCCAAACCGTGGTTTGGAGGATCATCTGAGTTGAACTGATATTCATGTAGGGCTGTGTTTTTGATAACCGAAAGATCTGCAAGGTCAAGAATCCCAATCAGTGTTGCTACTAGACTAAATAAAATATTCTTTTCAGTGCCTGCTAAAAAACCTTTTCATTTAGACAAGTCTACTCAGATATCTAGAAACCTTACAGATGTTCAAATCTGTTTTAGCTTATTGCTGATTTTAATTATCATTCAAATATTTTAAACAGCTGTTTTTAATTGTTCTTACTGATTCTACCGTTTTATTATTTTTGTGAACTGTTTTGAGGTGGTTGTTTTTCTACAATCAAATAGTATATAAATTGTATAAAATCATAAATAAACTAGTCCCTAGAAGGTGCTACAGGCAAAGAACAAGTATGACCATGATTAACTCTGCCAAATTTCCCCAAAGTAAAACAACAACAACCTTTTTGAGTGTGAAAGATTCAAAAGGCTCAAATGAATCCAATAGGAAAAGGCAGAAGAAATTCACGTAAATTGCCAACTTGACTAAGGAAAAATAGCTTTGTAACCTCAAATATGGCAGTTAGTTAGCGCCTGAGCATCTACAGCCTACACTTCTACTCTTCAATCTTTCGTTGGGTTCATTTCAAATGCCTTAGAGGAAAGAGAGAGAAATGTCTAAAGGAGAAAAATGCATGAAATGATAAAAAAAAATACATTTCCCTTTCAATATGAATAGAGTTATTACTCATGAAACTTGGTGGATTAACAGCTTGACACCAACATCCTAAGTTGGCGAATGTGGTTGCCGCAATGAAAAACGCCTCAGTGCCAGTTTTCTATGAATATATATCTGCTGTCCACATTTCAGACTGCTACTGCCTTTCTGTTCCTATGTCCTTTTCAATACCTAGTTTATAATTTAAGCTATTGCCAGTAAGATTTTCACTCATGTGTAGCTAAGGCACCATGATGTCACACCTCATTTGATTTTTATTTTATTTTACTTTGAAGCAGTGAAAGCAAAATCTTTTTAACTTACTATTGATCCAAGCTATGGCTTTGTGGTAAAGCACGTGCACACACGCACACAAAAACCTTTGTATCCACTTTCCTTAAAGATGCTTCATTGTCAGCTCAAACTACCGTATTTACTCAAGTGTAATGCGCCATCGAATCTAATGCACACCTCAGTTTTCAAAACCTTGAAACCCAAAAATTATTTGCTGGCAAATGTAAATGTTCCATCAAATCTAATACACACCCTAATTTTCAAAATGTAATTTGTAAAAAGAAAAGAAAAGAAAAGAAAAGAAAAGAAAAGAAAAGAAAGTGTGTGTTAGACTCGAGTAAATACAATATTTGTGTGAAAATACGTGGCCAATAAATAATTTTCTTGAACTTGTTTGTTTATAAATAAATAAATAAATAAAGATCAAAAACAAATGTCACTGAAATAGTCTATCTTTGATGCTGTATATAAGTGGAACTAAACATGATGCTGATCATGGGGTAGCCACCAAAAATAGACACTACTATTTCCCACTTCTCTTTCCCATTAGAGAAGGAAATATGATACCCATTCTGCATAACTGGCTGCCAATATGCAGTACGGAGGCATGTATTAAACATGGCAGAGAGAGGGTCAGCACCCTGCTTAGTGGTGTTTAAGGCCCATATTTCTCAAGCAGGTTTTGGCACTACACTGTAGTTCCTACATTCTCCTTTGTTAGAAATTTTAAAGCAGAGGCTGGATTGCCAGCTATTGCAGATCCTGCAGGATTTCCTACAATGGACTAAATGACCACTGAATTCCTTTCTAACTGTGATTCTATAATTCTAATACTTAAACATTTGTATAGCACTTTGAAGGGTTCGAAAGTGTTCAAAGTGTACAATAATCCTTTATTTTGTATATTATTTGCCCTCATATGTAGCTAGTGTGGTGTAGTGGTTAAGAGCGGTAGCCTCGTAATCTGGGGAACCGGGTTCACGTCTCCGCTCCTCCACATGCAGCTGCTGGGTGACCTTGGGCCAGTCGCACTTCTTTGAAGTCTCTCAGCCCCACTCACCTCACAGAGTGTTTGTTGTGGGGGAGGAAGGGAAAGGAGAATGTTAGCCGCTTTGAGACTCCTTAAAGGGAGTGAAAGGCGGGATATCAAATCCAAACTCTTCTTCTTCTTCTTCTCATATGGCAGATGGGGGAAATGAAACTGGAAGACTGTGAATGCCCAAGGCTACTTATGAGTTAATGGCAGAGGCAAGACTCAAACTGGGAACTTCCTGATTCATAGCTTAACAATACAATCCGAACCTGTCCACTAGGAAGTATGTCCTTTTGAATTCAATGGGGCTTACTGCTAGGTAAGTGAGGTTAACATTGCAGCCTTAGTCTCTAAGCACTACCCTACACCAATTCTAAACTGAAATCAACATAATGTGGTATAGTGGAAAGAGTGTTGGGACTAGGACCTAGGAAACCAGGGTTCAAATCCCCACCCAGCCATGATGCTCATTGGGTGACCTTGAGCCAGAAACTGGCTCTTAGTGAAACCTGCTGTACCTAACAGAGTTGATGTGAGGATAAAATGAGATGGGGGGGGACACCATGTATTGCAACCCACCTTGAGCTCTTTGGTTGAAAGGTGGGATAGAAATCTAATAAATAAAAATAGAAGTGCTTAGTTTCTGTTGAATTGTACTTCAGCTTTTGGAATCTCAGTTTCCCCTCCTTGTATACAAAATGAGAATTGCAATGACTACCTCTTAAAGTTGTTATGTGAATAGCAAAATCTCTTTGCCCATTAAAAGTAATACAAAATAAAATGCAGAAGGTGTGCAAAATATTCTTCAGGAAAAGATAAAACACTGAAAACAACTATTTTAAACCTCAGAAAGAAAAGGGAGAATGGGCTGTTCTAGCTGGTGTCCATTATCATAAATATAAAAGCATAACTTTGCAAGATTATACTCCAGAGCATGAAGCACTGCTTCTAATTAAAATGCCACCCAACTTCTCCTCAAACTAACATCCCTTTGTGTATGTGGGACTTTGAAATGATAATACACACTACCTAGCACAGCACACACTTTTCACACCCTTCACTCTACATTTCTGGTGTTTTAAATATTTAATCTCTAACCATTCCTTCTCAGCCTAAATAGGATTGTGTGAACACACACACACAAAAAAAAAAAAATCCCCACAACTAAATAAAAATAGAATAAATGATTTTTGATTTCCACCAACAGGCTGGTTGGGTCTTTTGTTTTTGTTTTTAATCCCCCTGTTTATTCTACACATACTCATTTGGTTTTCATGTCCTGTATAAAAATGGTCACATCCATCAGGATTCAGGCTGAAAGTAGAATGAGATCCTTGTGACAGTATTGTATGTGTGGGTTTTTTTAAAAAAAAGGTCTTGTTTTTATTTCCTCTCCTTGTCTTTCAGTATAAACAGTCAAGGTTATAAGACATCAATTTTATATGCCAGGACCCCAATGAACTACTCACGTTTAAAATGACACTTCTGTTTAAAGACCCAGTGATTCCCAAGAATGTATGATTTACTGTTCCGCCACTCCATAAGCCTCATTTCATACCTCCAAGAACTAACTAGTGAAAGTGTTAAATAAACATGAAGTCCCGGGCTTGTTTTCTTTCCAAAAGTGCAATCACTGTGTTACTCTAATGATTAAATATTGTTTAAATATACAACTGAGAGACTAGTTTCACAGTCAATTCTTTCCCCCTGCACTTCATTTTTATGTATTAATTATTTTGTGTTCAGACAAAGGTTTTAATTAGGAATCACAAAGAGCTTCTGAAGAGTGAAGTGGTAATGGTTTTATCTGCTCCGAACCATTGATGAGCAGACATGTTTTGGAAAGAAAAGGAGCTGCCAAGAGATAACCTGCACTTGAACCTGTATTAAGCACTGTGGGACTGAACCTGCAAAGCGCTTTGTGCCCTTAATTCCCATTCATGTAAGCAGGACTGCAGGAATACTGCTCTTCACCCTTTATGAATAAAATCTTTAGCTGATATGTGGAGTAACCCTGATCCCAAGAACAGTCAACAGCATAAATTTGCAGGCCTTGTATGATAATTTTTGCAAGTGATAGCCAGCAGCAGGTAATTCTAAATTTCAATGTCCTAGTCCCTGTGCCACTAGTCAGGAATGAGGGGACTGTATAAGATTCAAGCTGGGATTCTAAAAATATAGGCCAGAATCCTACTCTGCCTAGGAATCATGTGATCCCAGAACAGCCAATCCCATGCTGCTGCCTGTTATAAAATCCTGTTGCATTCCCTCAGTCTGAACGTCGTAGTACTGGGGCAAGCCAATAGACTATAGGGATGGGTGAAACTGTCAAAACCCATTTCTTATCTTTTCCAATCTTAAATTCAGTTACCCACATTTCCACACCACTTTGCAGGCTTTTTTAAAAAGTCCTCATGAAAATTCATCAGCATTTTAGTGCAACTTTCTCCCGGTTTACACATTTTTGCAAACCACTTTTTCTAATATAACACATGTTTTATGTTATTCTCACTAATATATACATCTATATGCACAGTTTACCCTGGTATATGTATTTTTGTACATATGATTTGTACAAAATTGGAGAAGGGCACATTTCAGAGGGTGGTGGGGTTTCAGTTCACATCTTGAGGCAGAAAGTACAAATTAGTAATTGTGCCTTTAATTGTGAACTGAAATAAGTTTCTCCCCTATCGCTAATTAAGCTATAACTGCATTGCATGCCACCTTGTGTTCCATCTTCCTCTCCTGCTGAAAGGGGAGGGGGCTTTACTTGAGTGTGCAAGGATGGTAGTAGTCAAATGCTGATGGGGATGCTTTAAAAATATTCCTGCTTAGCATTTAAATGCAGCCTATTACCTATTTCTTTGTAGTGTTGCTTGTTTGGTTCTAAGAAGGAAATAGGATATATCTCATTGGTATATATCATTTACTTGGAAAACATAAAGGCCAGCTCCACAGCTCATGATTCAGACAGCACTAGTTATGCCTAAATGTATTGTCAGCCATAATAACAATATTCCTTATTTTTACTAATGTGCATTTTTGGATTAAATTTGTACCTTTCTGTGTGCCACATCAACAACCTCTTTCAAATATTGACATAATCAGCAGCACCAATTCCCAGTGGAGATTTACCACATGATATCTTCAAGTGAAGCACAAACTCCAGCACAAAAGAGTTTGTACAGTGTTGCTGTTGTTCTTGTGTGTATTTTACACATTTGTCTAAAACTATGTACATGGCAATGGGGTTTGAGATGATGAGTTTTGTGGAATCGTCCATCAGCAAAACCAGAAATGGCAGCTAAGGCTCAAAACTATTAAGTGGTGCCTTAATGGAAATTAGGATCCCACACAAAATGAGATCTGTTTTATGGCATCAAGAAGAAAAGTGGGTAAAAACCCTCCTGCTCAAAGATGAATTCAAGGCATTAATAAATACTTGCCTGTATAGATGAAACAGGTATCCATCTAATGCTTATGTCTGAAAAAGAACTAGTTCTGACTGAAAATATACACCAATAAAATATTCTTCACTGAATACCTTACTTATTGACTGAATTTCCAATACAGCGGTACCTTGAGTTATGACCTTAATTCGTTCTGGAGGTCCATTCTTAACCTGAGGTACCGCTTTAGCTAATGGGGCCTCCCACTGCTGCTGCACAATTTCTGTTCTCATTCTGAAGCAAAGTTCTTAACCCGAGGTACTATTTCTGGGTTAGCGAAGTCTTTAACCTGAAGCATCTGTAACCTGAAGCGTCTGTAACCCGAGGTACCACTGTATTAGCACTATGCAAGCTGCTTCTCCTCCCTCCTTCAAATTGTCCTACTTCTCTCAATGCAATCCAGTAGCTATGGTGGAATGCTTTCTACAGATGGAGTTCCTAATCGTTCCCACAGCCCAGCCCAGTGGCTCAAATGGGGTCTTGTAGATACCACAGACTCTGTTCTGATGCCATGCAATATGTACACCCAAGAGAGTGAATTAAGGGTACAATTTTGCTTTTTACTTCAAGGCCTTTTGTGGCCCCAAAATCAAACCGTACACATTGTTTCAATGTATGTTCTTTTTTGTTCTGTGATTTAATATAGCTCTACCTTTTTGGTATCAACCTCGTACTATAGCTTTGACACATTTGAAGAGGGAAGATCTACAGGGAAATGTAGAACCAAAAGCTATAAGACACTGGGTTACAGTTCAGGAGAATTTGCAATTTAAGTATATGATGACTGGGAAAGAGATGTAGATGCAGGGTGAAATGTATCCTTTTGCTGCCACATCTACAAGAAGGTTAATTAAGTCACCAACGTTCTGGAGAGCAAGGTGCAAAGCTCAGATATCATGTGAAATATTTTCATGGGTTACACCATTTGTAAGCTGCAAACCATTTTGTTATATACACATACCACACACATTAATGTGTGTATTCCTTTGGATATTCAGAGACTCAGAAAAATAGAAGTGTAATCTTTTAACAGAAAATAGCATTAATGATGGATGACAGGATGACAGGAAATGTTGGTGTCAAGGGTTAGTGAATAATCAATATCTGTGCTTAATCAACTTTTTTATTAAAAAAAATTAAGTTACCATCCTCTAAATAGCTTAGTGCAGGATGCAGTTTCTCCCCCTATCCTCATAACATCCCTGTAAAGTGAAAGAGAGAGAATTTGACTCAAGACCATCTAATGAACTTCACAGCCCTGTTTCTCAAGTGTAGCAAAGAATGCCAACTCAACGCTTCAGACAACTGAGGTCCCATTTCCCCAGGAGTCTGTGTGCACACACCAAAATGTAAGTATGGTCCTTACATGTGATCTGTGCCCAATAAAATGGAGGGTAACGTTCACACAGTAACCATTTGCACTGCCCGTTCCATGTGTGGAATCATCTTTTCTGATGAATCACTGGAGTGATACTCATGTTTTGCCTCAACCACACCACCCTCAATACCTTGAGCAAGCTGGTTCAAATATAACAAAATAAAAGAGAGCGACCCAAAATAATATGGACACTTCTTAGAATACCTTTTCGCTTGAAAATTGCTAATGAGAAATGATATAGAGGCTGTATCTGCATGCTTATATATATATATATATATATATATGCAGGTTTTGGTGTCCTCGGGTGTCTTCCCGTGTAAAAGTTGGGGTGTCTAGGCGACGTTTCGACGAGGTCTCACTCGTCATCTTCATCTTCATCTTCAGACCTCGTCGAAACGTCGCCTAGACACCCCAACTTTTACACGGGAAGACACCCGAGGACACCAAAACCTGCATTCCTGTACCCGTGAAAATCTACGAAAGCAAATATATATATATATATATATATATAATGTCTCAACTGTTGTATTCTTCATACAACAAAGGGCTTTGCAGCCGATAAATATCAGAACAGATTTGTTACATCTGCATTATTGGCAACTAAAAAAAACAAATCACTCTAGTCTCAGAGCCTGAGCAATTGCCAGCCAGTAATAAATGGGTAAGTCAGGTTAAGAATTTACTACCACTGGGAGAAAACACACACCACACATTCACACACAAAAACTGACGGTGTTGGAGAAAATGGGAACTGCGTGGAAGGTTTTTCCCAAAACACAGCCTAGAAAATAATTATATCCTCCCCAACCCCCAAACACACTTCCTTTACAGCAGATTGTATGCCTGCGAGAGGAGTGATGGAAGCACTCTAGTCACTTCTTCCACAGAAATCCTTTATTGGGTTCAAGTACTGATAGGCAGAATACTTATTTCCACTCTGAAAAGGATATGGGTGATCCAGATTATTTTTTGTAGGAAGGCCTATTCTGTCCCCACTCCCACCCACTAAGTCATAGCTCTGGCCCAATATGTTCCCACTGCAGGTGGAACCACAAACACCACACCAAATTCTGGTTTGCGTGGACTTTGGTGGCATCTCAAAGTACAGCTGGGGACTGGTGCTTCTATATTTTACAGCTAAAGTGAAATATCATTGCTCACCTACATTCAAAGTAGAATTAAACTGTGCAAATAATGATTCCAGATACAGGCAGGCTCAATATATACCATATATGACTGCTCAATACTGCATTACCATTCTGGTGTTATGAATGAGTATCATTTTAATTGTATTTTATGGTGTGTTCATGATCATGCGTTTTTGGGCCAGTATGACAAAGAGCAACATATAAAAACATAAAATAAATACAGTAAATAAAAATTCTGGAATGGATGATCATTTACAGCTAATAGTTTATACCTATTCTATATCCTTAAATGTCTATACAGAGAGGGGGTGATCAGTGCCCCATAAATGTGATCTACCTCTGTATTGACCATTATGATAGCTCTACCTGGAATATGCAGTGATAACCTGGCAGGATAACTGCAGGAGGACCAGGTGACTCTACCAAGGACCAGGGGGGTCAAGTTGGAAACAGAAGGCCTATAATCCACACTTCTTCTTGTCCTGCTGCTTTCCCCTGAGGAAATCCACTCTTTAGTGCTCAGTCAGAGCAAACAGCAATTCAGGTTTCCTCCGATTGAGCACTAAAGAGTGGGGTTTCCCTGGGAAAGGAAGGGAGCAAGGGGAAAATTGCTTGGACCTGTGCCTAGAAAGCATGGGTCAAGTGGAAAGCCACTCAGATTTATGCTTTCTAGACATGGTGCAAGTGTGAATGAGCCCACTCTTTCCAGCCTAGTGAACACCACCTGCTTCAGTATTTTATGTTGCCCTATGAGATAAGAGGAAGGAATTCACCCTGATTGGACCACATTCAGTGGCACCTGTTGCCTATCAAGACCCAGGCAGTAGACACTGTACAAAAGCAAACTTAAGTAATGCAATCAACAGGGATGTGATATGTTCTTTTACGTTATGTATTCTGATATGGAGCACTCCTAAATTTCATCACATACACACACACACATACACACGTAGAGCACTGGAAACCTAACTGTAGTTCTATAATAGAGCCAACCCCTAGAAGCTATGCTGAGTGGTACATGTGAAAGTCAGCTCATCCTGGTCCTTTCAAGGGCAGTGCCAGGGGATAATATTCACTGTTTCAGTTGCAATTGACAATATACAGTGACTTTGCATTTTTTTAATTTAAAAAAAATACTATTTGAATAAAATATTTTTATGGCCAAAGGAAATTGTACCAAGAGCTACGGGCCTGGCTTTCCAGTCCATTAGGCGGCATATATACAACAGAATTAAAAAAAAAAAAAAAAAAAACACTGAAAAAGACGACAGAAATTGGTGGGTGGGTGTTTAAATCAAGTCCTGTTTTCCAAGGAAGGTAACTGCAGAAAGTAACCATTTATAAGCAGCATGTTATTAAACTTGTACACTGAATATTAACAATTCCAAAGAGAGAGTAAGATGTGTATATAATTATCATTTTTAGAGCTGTCAACAAGAATTAAAACTATATCTTGTAGCGGTTACCATACATCTTGAGTTTAGAGCAGCGAAAACAGACTTGCAATATTTGGTGGGAGAATCAATATGGGAGGAAAAGGTAGTCCAAGAACATAAATATATGAACTTGATAATTACTTGGGACCCAATTAATATCAGAATGGTTGCCATTATTCTCAGAGGACAACCATTTCATCTAGCGCGCAGGTGTACTTTGCAACAGCAGATCACTTTGATGAAAGACTGCAAGAATTTCAATGACACCTTGAGGGATCTTATGAATAAAATATCAAAAATGGACATCTCCTTTGTATATGGAGATTGTAATGCAAAAATGGAAACAGGTTTATAATGTACCCAAGATAAGATGTACTCTGTCTGTCTCACAGATACACAGACAGACACTGCCAAGTCAAAGTTTTTAAATAATGAGACCTTTTTGCTTAAATTTAAGTTCTATCAGAATTCAACAAGAAAGGCTACAAAATTGAAATAATGCCACATACACAGACGATATTGCAGTATACCAATTCAAAAAACTAAATGCAAACCATTTATTGGATCTCAAAAGTCCACCATTCAGTATCAGGAATATTTGCTGTGACTCTAAAGACGTCAGTTTCACAAGGTAAGCTGGGAGTACACCCTGGGCCATCTTATATCTCCCTGTAAGCCATTAATATGAGAGCTGATTCAAAGGACCATGTTGGTGTATGAAGACACTATTAAAATTCTGACACCTCTTTTTAAATCCTTAGTAGATGGGTCAGTACAAACCAGTATCAATTTGATAACTTACCCTCATTTGATCTCAGCATCAACACCTATGAGCATCTTTCTATATGTTGATGTGTTGGTTTTCAAAACCAGAGCAAAAAACTCTGGCTATGAAAACAGAACCAGATTGGTTTGATATCAAATCAATGGCTAATCAAAACAAAGCAATCTTTGCAGAGCACTGAAATTCCAATAAATGAGGCACCAATTGGACCTTCCAAAAAAGGGAATTCCACAGTCTGGATGTGGCAACCAACCAAAAAGGCCTGCATTCTGGCACACTAACTCTCCATGGCAACAGGATGGAGATAAAGGCTTCAGATGAAGATTGCAGTAAGCAGGCAAGCTGATGTGGAATAAGATAGTCCTTCAAATCTCCTCCAAATATCCTTGTCCCAAATAATTTAGGGATTCATAGGCAATGGCCAGCACTTTGAACTGTGCCTGGACATGAATTGGTGGCCAGTCCAGAGAGAATACTACAAGTTATATATATATATGTTCCTGAAAAGTGTCTTATACAACACTCTAGTCATCACATTTTTGACTAGCTGAAGTTTCTCAACATTTTGCAGATGCAATCTAATCTGAAGGTGAATGTGTGTCAGCGCTCAGATTTGCCTTTCCCAGGAAATGGCACAGCTGTGGCACCAGCTGAAGGTCTGCAAAGGCAGGTTTGTCTGCAACTGTCACTTGACCATCTAAGTGCAAAGCTAGGTCCCAAGGGACACCCAGACTGTGTACTTGGTTCTTCAAGGAGAGTGAATTCCATGAAGAAAAGGCTGTATACCTAATCCCAGATTCCGTTCCTACTGACCAGCAACTGGTCTTGTCTGGATTAAACCTCAGTCTGTTACCCACATACAAACTATCACTCCATTATGGTACTGTCCCTGGACTCAAATAAAAAGGAGATATGAACCCTATTTAGTACATCACTGTACAGGGGGGAAGAGCGTGGACAAGAACCCTAGCCGTCCCCTCCCCCAATCACCTATCAAACATTTGAGGGCAACATTCTGCACCATGGAGCCTCATTATTCATGTTGACTGTCTTTGCAATGGAGAAGCTTCTATATTAGTAGAATAGACTCTTTATGGCAGACGGTCATCGTTTCATCCATGAAAACTGGGACTTGGCCCCTCTTGATAACACTGTATTCACACACCATCTGTTTACAAGTTCTATTGCTTAAATGTCTGCATTGTCTTCCATCTAGCTGTTTGTGCAAAATTCCAGTGCAGATCACTACTTCTGCTGAAATGAATGGGGAACCATTCTGAGTGAAACAACTCTGTGACTGTATCCAAAGACCCATGCCCTGAACAAATAACTGGGCTGTAGTGATTGGATCAGTTGGTCAGTACCAACAGCATAGCTAGCCACTCAGGTGCCCAGGGCAGGGCGCACTGTGCAAAGCCTCTCCGCCGCCCAACCCCCTCGGCTGTAGAGCAGCTGAGGGAGAGGCAGTGGGCAAATGCAAGCCCCATGATGCCATTTCAGGCAGCACGGGGCCAGCAGGCACCCAAGCCACCACGTCACTCCCAGGAGAGATGCATGGCTTGGGCATGCTGCAGGCTCCACAGCAAGTGCCGGCCCCTGTGGTGTGGTCCCCAGGGCCAGCTGTGATTTGTTGCATTTGTTGGCGGAACTAAAAAGTTTTATGAGCCCCCTCAAAGAAGTTTTTTATTTTAAAAACTCATATTTTTGCCATTTTGTCACGCACACACACACACACCCAGTGATGACACCCGGGGCGGACTGCACCCACCACATCCCCCTTCCTACGCCACTGGTCAGCAAAGGACCACAGGGCTGTCTATAAATCGGGATTTATGCACCAAGCCTGAGACCATTATAGTGTCAGGACAACTGCCACGTTATAAAATGCATTGAAGTTGAAATTCTGATCTTGGGAGCACAAAAAAAATTAAGAGGTGATTAGGAAGTGAGCACAGTTTGTAAAAGTGATGCTAGCAGCCTTTGATGTTGTATTAGAAAGTGTGTGGCAAGAACCCTAGATGAAAGCTGGGGAAAGAATAGCTATGTAATAGAAACTGCTGACTGAGATGAAGAAAGATGGAAATAATTTGCCTGTTGTCATTATTGCTTATGGCTATTAATTTTCTTTGCATGGATAAGATCATCTCTTTTTTTTCTTTTTTTTTCTTTTTTTTTTTTTTTGCAAACCATTTAGCTGCTTCTTACAAGCCCAGGTACTTAGTAAGGTAGTGTGCCTCCCTCTCACTTATTTCTCTAGTGGGAAGACTCTTTAAGACATTATGCAGCCTAGTAACACACTACTGGGACTTGCAACATTTCAAATGTATATGTTTGCTTGCTAATCTGCATCTAGTCAGTTTATGTTATGTAAGCTGTTTAGGTTCAAGGGTGTTTCACTAGCACAGCTTATTGGGGACTGCATTTTCTCCAGGGTGCAAGGCAAGCTCTACATCAAAGCCTGATTGAGCAGAAAATATGTGCTAATGTTCACAGCAGTACTCTATTATGGTATAAGTATGCTTGTAAATATTCACTACATGTTATTACGCCATTTGAACCAAGAATATTGCAGGGTTAAAGGTCAGCCCTAATGCTCTCTCAGGAGGCAGCAGTTTTGAATATAACCAAATGGGATAATGGTCAGGAATACCCAGAGGGGGCAATGTAGCACATCGTAAAGAATTGTGCTGTGAGTTTTAAGTTTTCAGGACAACAAAGATGCCAACGAGATGGCTCATAAGCAGTCATTATTAATGGAATGACAAAGCTAATGTTAAGCAGGATGTCTTTACTGTAATAAATCTTGTCCCTGTGCCATTAGTAGTCCTTACAACTGCAAATAGCAGTTAGGTTATAACCTAACATGGCAGAATTTTATCCTCTCAATCTCTAATGTATTTTATAATGCTGTTAAAGTCAGGAATAGCAACTGTTTAAGCCCACTTAATCTGTGAGAAGTTTAAGCACGAATTTTAAATGCAAAAAACTGCTTTGATATTAGTCTGCTTAATTAAATAGAAGAACTGCTCAGTAGTTGATCTTTTTTAAGCATGTGCTGTATTAGGAAGCATGAGGAACCCACCCACAGTTAGCTCTCTTTTTTACCCCTCAGGGGTATGTGCTTAGGACTGCAGGTTTTCATGTCCTCTGTAGGAACTGGCCTGTGTTACAATATACAGCAGTTGCTAATTAATCTAACTTTCCTATTGGGGCCCAGGACTACAATAAAGGACCTTTATTGTATGACTCTGGTAGATCAGTTTACTGCCTAACAGAACAACCCCATTCCCATGTTCATGGGAGTAAGGCCCATTGAGCTCAATAGAACTTACTTCAGAGTAGGATTCTTTTATATAGGCTCAAAAGCCCTGTAAAGAACAATAAGGCATAGGCTAACTCCCACCACCACCATCACCACCTTTAATTTACCTTAATATGCTTCAAGAAAGTGGTAGCAAACAGAATTACTGATAAGGGCCAGAATGTTCTGTTCTAGTGTGTAAGACTCTTAGGGGAAGGACATGTACACATTAGCAGCTTAAAACACAACGAGGTTGTGTACCCATGCTGCATTTCAACTCACGTTTTACATTGTGATACATACCTTTAGCAGATTTCTAGATGTGTTTGCTCGCACTTACAACCCCTGCCAAACTCCTGTTCAGTTAATCCATCATCTGCGCATGCGCACCAGATGATTACAAAGTACACACCTAGGCTTAACCCCTGCTTATGTTTTTCAAAGTGGCTGGAAGCTGGTTCTCTTTTTTAAAAGTATTTTTATTAAAGATTTCTTGGTTTACAAAAGTATGTGGAAGCTGGTTTGAGTCGAAATGCATTAAGCAGCAGCATTTCTCAAGAAACTACAGGATACATATGGATTGTAGTTAACATTGTGTTTCGTCGGCTTCAGACACTAGTGGTAGGAGCACACTGGAGCCAGAGTAAGGCCACAGCTTCACAGCTTTAACTGACTTGAGGAACACTCTGATTGTTCCATATAAGGGGCCAGCAGCCAGTCTTGCACCATGTGGCCTATGGAGACACATCTCACACCAAACATTAGTTGTTGTTCTCATGAAGTAATGTGGTCCTATCTATAGGTCACATTCTCTGAGCATACAGAAAGCTGAAAGTATGGAGCAGTGTAGCCTGCTATAGCTACCTGTAATGTCCTGATGATGTGACCATCTCTGGGAAAGGATGCAACAAGCACACCCAAGATGGGAGCCTCAAGGACAACCTCACATCAAACACCCAATTGCTGGACATCAGAAGAAAGCCCCATGTGGTCCAGGCAGGAGTAAACTCCACAAATGAAGAGCTGGCCTCAAAGGAATAAAAGCTGTTTATGGTTATCCAAAAGATCTTGTTCAAGTGTCGCAGCTGAGAGACATACAGATTTAAGCCCTATGGACAAACCTTGGCTGATGTTGAATTATCTGCTACTCCAAAGAAAAAGGACGTGGTATTAGTTCTCTGCTTAATATGTTCCACCTTCATCTTTGCAAATCCATTCATACTCAGAGTGAGCCTAAATGAACCTCTTAAATAAACAAAACTATATAATTGGTTAGAATGTACAGACATTATTTGTGGCGGTTCGCAAAGAGATAAGTCTTAAGAATACATGAGCACAGCTTCAGCTCAATAAAAAGCCTGTGTGGAGAGAGTAATTCTATTGACTCTACATAGAAAGTAAAGGACAAAAGAAGTTCCACCTACCCCATATTGCTTGGCCACTAAAATTCAAACTTTTGCTACTGGAAAGATGTTTCTCAAATACATACATTATATATCACACACATTATATACTCTCACACAAACGCACACACCATTGTGCCGATTGGATTCTGTCTTTTGGTTTCAGCAAGCACACCTCTTAGATCTGGAACAAATATTTTCCAAACTCAATGACAGCAGCCGCATGGCCTAGAGGCTGAACCTTTCAATGGAGCTAAATGAAATTTAGCACAGGTTGTAGGTAAGAGGGATACAGTTAGCTTTATACTACTTTCAAGGGATGTAGTCGTGAGGTGACAGGCTACACTTCAGCAAAAACACCAAGGAGATTGTGCGGTCTGTGCGCTTGCTACAATGCTCGGTCCTTTCCAGACCTCACAGCTCAGTTTCTGCACCCGCAAAACCGTAAGCAGCAGCCTTTTATAAGCCTTGGAAAGCATGTGCATGTATATTTATTCATATCGGTGTCAAGGAGACACTGTAAAAGTAGGAAGGCCGCATGTCTTACGGTACAGAAGGCAATCTTCTGTTTGAAGAGCTGTCAGAGAACAGCCCTCTATTTGAAGGGCTGCCCAGTCCAGGTTTAAAGATAAAGAACCAGAAAGAGGGAGCTTGAGAATTCTCATCAATCGTTAACAGCTGGGCAGCAGCCTGAGAAGGCACACAATGGTCACCTGATCATCTCCCCTCCCAATGAAAGGAGCATTTCATACCTATTTAGATTATAGTAATTATTTCTAAAGTTCCATCTCAACATATAAATTATCACATGGAGTCCTGCCAGGGAAACAAGCAGGATATATATGTGGTACACATATATACATGTGTGCATGCTTATGTGCTTTATGGTGTCTCTGTATACTCCAGTTTCACCAAGCCAGCTGTTTTCAAACTTCCCACCATTGGGAGAGCCTCTTTCCATAAACTGGCTGGCTAAGGAACCCTGAACATTTGCCACAGCCTTGCAGGAAATTGTGACAGCTACCCCCAGTTGTACTAGTCAGGACTCTTAGACTTACTGCTAACCCAGTAAGAGAGCAAGCACCCATCCCTACTCACCTGAGCATTGACTCCACATCAGGCATCATCTTTCCAGTTGCACTCATAGAATGTAATGATTCTGCTGCAAAAACTACGTGGAGTTTGACACCGAGTCATACTTCATTATACCATTTTTTATCTAAGAGTACAAAGTACTTCACCTCTAAGTGGTTGCACAGGTTCCAGAGGTTCTGCAGCAAGGATGACCAGGTTTCTGATGAACATGTAGCTTGCATATTCCACCACCAGGAGCATTCCTAGGTTAATAGCAGTGACTGCACATCATGTCAAAGCACAAGATACTTGTGCCTTTCCAGCACATCCAAAGCTATCTTTAAGTTTGCTATGTGAAGCTTAAATAGCCATTGGACCTACCTAACCCATGTTACCTTCTCATCATGGTGCATGAGGAGAAGCACTGGTAATACATTCCATTCTCAACAATGGAACCTTGCAGAGTTATTGAAGCAAGAACCTCTTTCAATTCCATGTATAGAAATGGTTGTGGTTGACCCCAGAGAGGAGAAACTATATAGCACTCACATCAAACCATATTAATGTGCTTGCTCAACATTCATGATAGCAGCCTATCAAAATTCACTGTTAATTAGCCAACTAATTGCTGCTAGTTCTTGGAAGTGCTAGTTCTTAGAACACTTTTGCCCTGCAGATTTCCATACTCTTGCCTTATGACCGTAGCCCATATGTAACTAAGAACTACTTTATCCCAAGATTGTACTGTCTGCAATGAGTGTGAAGAGGCAGCCATTCAGAGGGCAGTCAACAAGTCCTTTGTGCTCACTCACAATAGATGGATAGGTCTACAAGTGAGGGCTATTGAAGTTTGAAGCACTTCAAATATCTAGCCAGGTGCATAAGAGCCAGCAATTCAATAGGTAGAGCTTTTTTTCAAACATGATGGTGTAGTGATGGGGAGAGCATTAACCATTTGGTGTGCATCATTGCAAATGTTGCAGATCCACAGGAAGCCTAACTATGCTTCTTCTGTGCTCTCTATGCTACCTAGCACACTGTTGGGCTAGTTGCATACCACAGGATGAATAAGACTTAGTAGCACTGGGTAGTGATCTGGCCATTGCCTCAGTGATGCTTAATAATGCATGTTTTATGTAAGTTTTTATTGTTTTAGAAATTGCTTTCAAGATGCCTCATAGGAAGCAATTCATAAATTAAATGATGATGATAATGATGACGACAAGGGCTACAACAGTGACCCCTGTTCAAAGTCAGGCATTTGTAGGAAGGTTTGAATAGCAAGTGTCTCAGAAAATACATCAGGAGTAAACAAGGTCCATTACCATACAAGTGGAGCACCTATGTATATATCTCCCACTGAAATATGGAGGCAGGACCTCTTTGATTCCCCTGGCTAAAGTTATTCCCAAGTTCTCTGAAAACAAAGATTTTAGTCCTTTAATAGCTTTTCTTTGTCATATTTTCCCACCACTTTCTCCTCCCCTGTCTGCTATGTTGAATACTCTGTGGAAATTTAAAATGAAACAGGACAACGTAGACCATCAGAAATAGGCTGGATGCCTCACCACAGGTAAGAAGAACCAGGCAGCTAATATGGAAGTATACACAAGAGAGAGGAACAGGGTAGTGCTACTGAGTGCTTTCGATTTTTCCCACCCAAGCACAGAGTGCCCCGTAGAATAGAGAGTATTTGAGAGGCCTGCTCTCTGGTGAGGTTCAACATTAAGATGCGACGAGCACCTTATGTACAACCGTATATGTTTTATGCAAAGTCTGTAGCCTTTATTCTGACATGTTTCCAGAGGGAAAATCCTTTAGATGAACTTTCTGAGATGAGAATAGGGTGGTTAGAATGAAGATGTTACTAAAGGAGTGAAGGATAAGAACAGCACACTTCCCAACATGTCCTCCTCGCTGCACCCTTTTGTATTGTTCTTATCTCATTACCTGCCTGTGCAGCCATAATTACTCAGCCGCATGTAGCCTCTAGGGCATTTCAGATCTCTCAGCATATAAAGAAGTAGTAGTTCACCATGTTCAAACTGCAGCTCCACATCAGAGTCCACAGGGATGGGCCCTAAAATCTAAGGGGTGGCTCAATGTCCTCAGACTGGATTTACAGGAAACTCTCTGTGTCAAAGGAATACTCTGTGCCTTAGTGAAAACCTGGCATATCTCTTTTGCATCATAAATCATCTTATCTCTAGAGCAGAACTGTGTGATTGTGGGGGCAGCTGCTCACCTCTGTTCTCAACTTTTAGAGGTTCACCATGAAGGGTGTTAAAGAGGATTTTTAAAACAATAGTTCTCTATGCCGTAAGCTTAAAAAAATATAAAAATAGAAACTTCCTTCTGGTGTTCATAACTTTTCTTTTTGTTTGTTTGCATTTGTTCCACCGTGTTGGAAATCCCAGTGGAGTGTTTGTGAGATCTAAAACTTTTATCACCTACCACACGCCTCCCCCACCCCCCAAAAACCCGCTGTAAGGAAATACCTCTTTTTCTGCTAGCTTTTCACCACAGCTGGTATGTTTATTTCCTTAGTCATTTTACAAGCTTTTCCATATTCAGACATATTTATGAAACACACATGCAGGGCCAAAATCAGCACAGTTGGGCCTCTTCCGGGGGCCATGTCCTGGTGGCAAGAGGGGTCACTGCCAATCCCTGGAATGCCCTGGTTCTGTTCCTTCTCCTTTTCATTGCTGATGTTGTCTATAGGCTCCTCTGGATGACCTGTTTATTGAGCATTCAACCTTGAATTACCTTTCACAAAGCTTAGGCGGAGCCTAGATTATATTTGGTCTTTACCTAACATTTATTCTGATGGTGAGGAGTGCTTATAATTGCACAGTGGTACCTTGGGTTAAGAACTTCATTCGTTCCAGAGGTCCGTTCTTAACCTGAAACTGTTCTTAACCTGAAGCACCACTTTAGCTAATGGGGCCTCCTGCTGACACCGCGCCACCGGAGCACGATTTCTGTTCTCATCCTGAAGCAAAGTTCTTAACCCGAGGTACTATTTATGGGTTAGCGGAGTCTGTAACCTGAAGCGTATGTAACCCGAGGTAGCACTGTAATAAGCACCCAGAGGGGCTTCAATCTATCAACACCCAAAAGGACTAAAAATGTGGTTTTAAACAATAGCTTGTTAGTGTTATGAATTTGCAGAATGGCTATGGCTCTATTTTCCCCAACCTGGTGCCCTCCAGATGTTTAGGACTTCAGCTCTCATCTGCTCCAGTCAGCATGGCTAGGCTGAATGGAGAAGAAATGGTCTCCTTTAGAAGCCACCACTACCAAGACTTCCTAGCTCCAGTTTTGTTCAGTTATATTTTTAGTCCATGTCTGTATTTTTTTATTAACAAAATATTTTGGTCAATCTCATGGTTGGCACATTCTCAATAAATATGAGTTTTTTGGCAACATTCATGAATGTTTTGGCAACATTCATGAATATTATACCACTTGTGTTTTTAAAAAACAAAACCATTTTCTATGATGATGGTGGTGATGGTGGTGGTGCTTTTATGATGTCGTAATTTCATTGTTCCTGTTTTTATGACTGCTATTAAGTACAGAAAGGGTGAACCTACAGAATCAGCAGCTAGCTACAATCAGCACTTTGGAACTTTTTTCTCTATCAGGGCTGCTTACTTTTAAGGAAAGAACTAGCTCTGTGATGTTTTTATTGTACTGATCTGCATGTGATATTTCATGTGTATATATTTTAATTCTACTAATGCTCAATTGTTTTTTTCTAAGTAAATCAAGTTTCCAAGAATGGTGCGATGAAATGAAATAAATAAATAATCATTGATTTTACCAAGGAAAAAAAGAAAGCAGTTTGGTGCAGTGGCGTAGCATGGGGGGTGCAGGGGGGGCCGGGCGCACCAGGCGCAACATCTGGGGGTTAGGGTTAGGGGGCGCAAATCCATGGGTTAGGGGGCGCAAATCCACGGGTTAGGGGGTGCAAATTACTTGCCTTGCCCCGGGTGCTGACAACCCACGCTACACCACTGGTTTGGTGAGCTCTCTCTCCCTACCTCTCTCTCTCCCCGTCCCCCCAAATAGAGAAAGTCTATGCTCACTTTTTTTTTAAGGAACACGGGTGGCGCTGTGGTCTAAACCACAGAGCCTAGGGCTTGCCGATCTGATGGTCGGCGGTTCGAATCCCCACGACGGAGTGAGCTCCCGTTGCTCGGTCCCTGCTCCTGCCCACCTAGCAGTTCGAAAGCATGTCAAAGTACAAGTGGATAAATAGGTACCGCTCTGGTGGGAAGGTAAACAGTGTTTCGCCAGAAGTGGCTTAGTCATGCAGTTTCAATTGCATGGAGGCAAATGTCCATATTTCTCTAATGATATATTAGATGAAATATTCTCTTTACTTTTTAAAATATATATTCTTATTAAACAATTTTAACAGAACAAATTATCAATCAATATATCCAATTACATTTCCCCTCTTTTTATTTCCCCCCATCCCTCCCTCTCCCACCCACTAAGAACTTCCCTCACCTCCCCTCTCTGATTTATTTGCACAAATTATTCTCTGCATGTTGTAAAATTGTACATATCATTGCCTTATATGTCATATATTCTACAAATAAATTTGTGGATGTTTATTCAAAACCTGCCAAGGAGTCCAAATCATTTTGTTGTCTTTTTAGATTTGTAAAGAGTTCCCATTCTTCCTTGAAGTCACGGTTGTCCTCACGTAGTTTATATGTCAACTTTGCCAACTCCACATAGCTCATCAGTTTTTCTTGCCATTGTTCTTTCGTTGGGGTTTCCTCATTCTTCCATCCTTGTGCTAACAAGACTCTTGCCGCTGTTGTAGCGTACATAAATAAGTTCTTTATTTTTCTTGGCAGGTCTCGTCCTAAAATGCTTCTGGCTTTTTTACAAATGTCATTTTAAACATTTTTTTCAATTCATTATATATCATCTCCCAAAAAATTTTAACTACTCTACATTCCCACCACATATGATACAAAGTGCCTTCTTTTTCTTTACATTTCCAACATGTATTTGAGCCAGTTTTGTACATTTTTGCCATTTTTACTGGTGTGATATACCATCTATACATTTACAAATTGTTCTCTTTTGAAATAAAACTACATGAGATGAAATATTCTCTTTACAATCCAGCACAAATCATTGTGCATGTAGTTCCTGTGGCTGGGTGTAAAGGTTTTTATGAAGCTCCATTTTGGATGCACAGTGGACCCAATCCAAAGAACAAAGCAAACAGAAG
This sequence comes from Podarcis gaigeae, assembly GCF_964106915.1. Taxonomy (NCBI): domain Eukaryota; kingdom Metazoa; phylum Chordata; class Lepidosauria; order Squamata; family Lacertidae; genus Podarcis; species Podarcis gaigeae. Next base: position 42,855,113 of record NC_139681.1, on the reverse strand, counting down.
AGCCTGTTGCCATGCATGGATTATTTTGACTGCATTACAGTATCTCCGTATAACTGTATAACTGGCAGCTGGTGGATCAGAGCCTAAGGCAATCATCCTGTTGACTCAAAATTTCCTCAATTTTTTAAGAGCACTGCTTATGTAAATGAAACCTTCACATTTAAAATTCCCCCTTAGTGGTGTTTACTTCAAAACTGCAAAGTTCATCCATTATTAGATATTGTTATAGCACGCACAGACATGTCCCAAACACTGGCAATAAGTCTCAGTGACTTATGTAAAATATTTTTTATCGCATCTAGCATTACAGACCAAAGTAATCACTAAAAAGCCACTGGCTACAAAAACTGCAAACAAAATGAACCTTTAAAAGTTAATGACTTAAGGGTGATTTTACAGATGTAAAAAGTATGTTAAGGGCTTACCCTATTTGTCATTAACACATATTTTGAAAGCCTGGCTAATATAATGTGACACAAAATTAGTCAAACACAATTCATGCAATATTGTTTAATTTTACTCCTCATTTAACTTGGTTTTAAGCAAAATCATTATGTCACATGATAGTGTTGACTTGAACAAGAAATATTTTATAAAGGTCTCTGCATTTAGAAATGAGTTATTAGGAGCTGCATGCCGAACACATTCTTAACTATGAAAACTATAACGCTAATAGCTTAATCATATTTTGACAACATCTACATACTTTATGCATTATTTACAAGAAAGATATAAAAATGAAACCACTGAACATCTCGCACCATACTTCACAGTCATAGTTAACTGGTTAAAGATATAACACATTTATCTTCCAGAAGCTTTACATTTGCATAGGAACATTTGCATGCCATGTTGCAATGTGATCTTAATGTAAAATTTAACCTTTGTGCTTTCTCTCTGATGTGCAAGGTATACTCATTAAGTTAAAAATAATGGTAAAAATAAGTCTGCTGGTGATATACACTTCAAGAATCATTCCCATGAGGACTGCGGAAAAGTAAAAGGCGGGTGGGCAAAATGCTTAAATGAATTAATTCCTCATTTTCTATATTTTATTTTACATTTTAATGACAGAGAGCAATCCTGACAGGTATTTTTCAAGCATGTGAATTTCACATGGTTGTGACCGACTTTTGCTTTAAGCATCCTCTTAATCCCATTTGAAGGAAGGTTATATTTCAACATGCAGACATAAACCCCAAATGTGTGACATCTTTTCATTGCATGGCTATTTCCTGCGCCATAGAAATAATGTTCATGTTTCAAATTAACAATATATATGGATGGTATTTCCTAGCCTCTGGACAAAAATAAGACAAATCCCTAAAATTATGGCACCTACACTTAGTTAGCCGTTCATTTGAAATGTATTTAGGTAGTAATGCTGACTGGAATAACTACCTAGATACATTTGCCTAATTGTTTTCCATTCATCTTTCCACTTCCTTAGCTGTGAATTTTGCTTTGTGAAACATAGTAATGTACTTCTCTACAAGAAAGGCAAGGAGTTAAACGAAGAACATAAGGTTCATTCGGGATTCACTCCAAACACACGAGGAATAAATCATTGTATGGTGATTGCAATACTGCACATCTTCTCATGTCTGCTGTCAAGTTAGGATGGTACAGGACTGCAGCTTTACAGTGCCATTCTACAGATGCCTTCTCAAAAGTAAGACATTGATTTCAATTGGTCTTATTTCCAGGCCAGGGTTTATTTCCAGCCTTCAAAGCTTATCTGGCCCAGTTAAATTCACATTAGCATCATGCACTTCTTGTCTCTCCTCATTCCCTCCCTGATAATCCAGTACTGTAACAGATTGATCTTGGTTTTGCCATTTTGCTTTCTAAAACCCTTTGTGTAAAGAAATTCTGCATGAATTGCTTACATACAGTAATTGGAACATGGTTTTCCCCCCTCATTCACCAGGACAGGCCTAGCGTCGAAGTTTCCCTGACCCACAAATGACCTCTGGTGTTGACCTCAAAGGACTACTTTCTCTTTTGGAAAGAGATAATTCAGTCTCCCTGGTTTGCCTCCTGGGCACAGTCAAAATTATGTCTGGTGATTCCATGATGCGGACTACTGTCTACTAAGAACTGAACTAATAGTACTATATTCAATTAATTCAGGACCTCAGGATGGCCTTGAACCTAAGTCCCAGGTGGGGAATGACTTTCTCTCTCCCCAGTTCCTTACAGAGCAGGCACCTTTAATAAACACCAATATCTGAAACAGATAGAGAACATGTAAAAGATATGTAAATATAAACCTTTTAAAAGAAATGAGTTATATTCCAGGAGAGAGAATTTCTAGCACAATTTAGATGCAGGAAACTACTGGGAGGCATACAGTTTTCTAACTGCCCTTAGCGAATAAGTGATTTGGGGAAAGAAAAAGCGAAAAGGACTAAAGTAAATAGTCGCAGGGTAAATGCACTGAAAAGCAGAGCCCGTGTATGTGGAAAGAAATGCTGTATTGAACTTTTAGTTATTTGTTACATTATCTGGACTCCAACAATGTTTGGCTGAGATTGCTCTTGTAAAGGTTCTTACCGAGGTAAATAAAACTGTAGAACCTTAGAAACATTCTATTATTACGGCGCCAAGCTAAGGTGTACAGAACAGGAAATATCTCTCTGAGGAATAAATTACATGTGATGAGGGCCAAAAGAATACAGCTCCTATTTCAGGAAGTCTTCCAGGCAAAAGCAGAGATTTGGCAGTTTTAGCGTTGCTTTCAAGACAATACACGTACACCAAAAACATTATTCTTCACAGAGGACCCCAGAGGCCTTTCCCAATCATCTGGATGCTCGGAGTTATTCCATACCCTCAAATTCAACACAGATCTTCTTTATTAATTTTAATTTGTCATCAATAACCTGACAGGCTCTCTTCGGCAAGAAATACTGTATTAACTGTTTCACTCATTGTGGCAGCTATTAAAAATGTGATAATGATTAGCAGTAATGAGGTCAAATAGAATAATGTGAGTATACGTTGCTACTAGCGAAATATAACACAAGAGGATTTATTATGTTCACTTGCTGAAATGTAATTTAAGAACAGGATATTACCACCTGCTATGTTGGCTCATAGGGTTATCCAGATCATTTAAACATGTCCTTCTAATATGTTTATTTGCTTTTGGCAAATATTTCCATTTACTGTGTTTTAGATAACCACTGATAAAATCAAGTTAATTGTTACTATGAACTTAACACAAATATGATTATATTAAGAGATCACCAAAGATCATCAGCTCAGACAATAGCTAAAGAAATGATTTGAGCATTCATAGTACCTAACAAAAGCTAGTCATACATTCTGCTGTAGCTATTGATTTAAGGTAAAATCTATGAACACTGAAGTTAACAGAGGTTTTGGCTTTCATTTCAATAAGATGTAGGTTGTATCCTTTATGAGGCTCACATCCTAAGCATATTTACTTGGAGGTAAGACATGCTAAAATCAATAAGACTTACTTGTGTGAGTAAACAATTGTCAGATTGGGCTACAACTTTTGTTTGTAAACATGATCCAATCAACGTTGAAAGTTGATCTTTACATATATGAATTCCATAATAAAGTATTTTCCATTATTTAGGCACATGAGGCAACATCTTAATTGATATGACCTTCTATTGCTTGTCTCATTATTACTGAACCTTTGCATTGAAAACCTATACCAGTTATTATAATACAGAGGAAAATCCAATATAAAATGGCTTTATTTGTAATTGCATTTTTTTACACTGCATGATACGTGTTCTTAATAGAGTTTCTTAGTTGCTTGCAACCCCCCACGCCCCCACCCACCCACCCCATGAATTCAACTAGACCCACCCATTCATTTTTAGCTTTACTCATCCAGTCATTCATACTTGGTATGTTTGCTTTTTATGTTTCTAATGTTTGATGTTTCATTATGTTCTTAATATTTTGTTGGGAGCCACCCAGATTAGCTTGGGCAACCCAGTCAGATGGTGGCATATAAATAATAAAATTGTTATTGTTATTATTTACCAGCTGTGGTGTTGTGATTAGCCATGCTAATGTTGATGTTGTGATATGAATGATGAGTGGTAAGTGGCACGTATCACCCTTGTCCCTTATTTTGCACTTTACAGTGCAATCCTATAGCTCAATACAGCTCAGGTGTATTGAGTACAATGAACTTATTCCCAGCTACGGTTAGATAGGGTTGAAGTCCTACATAGCACTCAAAATCCCTGATCCATGATGCTGGAGAGTATTTTGATGAGGCACAAGCTGTCCATCCTCCCAGTTCTGCTATTATGGGCTTTGCCAATGAGGAGGGTCTGGTAAGGGGCTGGAGTTGAGTCAGGCAAGAATTCACTGGATTCTAAATTGGTTCAGCTTCTGGCAAGTTATGGCAAAGACTATTGGTGGTATTCAACTAAGTTTAACTCAGAGTGGACCTACTTCAATTAATGAACATGAGTGACTGAGAACAATCATATACACATGTAGATGGATTCTACGTGAAAACGGTTGTACTCCAATATGAGCAGTTCATGTTCCAATATGAGCAGTTCTTTAGATATGCTAATATAAATTCAGTAAAAACGCAGAACAAAATGGCATTCCAGTTCAGAGATTATTTGAACATGTAAATATAATCTTGTGAATGTTTCAGACCTGTAGCACTACATGTGAATTATACAGCACCAAGTGTGGTATTAATCACTAGTTGGCATTTTATCAATGCATTCCTGATAATGGCTTCAAATATAGGAAGCTGCCTAGGACAGAATCAGACCACTGATCCATGTAGCTCAACAGTGTCTACATGCTGACTGGTAGCAGCTCTCCAAATTATCAGGCAGGGGTCCTTTCTAGCCATACCTGGAGACAACAGTGATTGAACCCAAGATTTACTGCAATCAAAACAGGTCCTTTACCTATGGCCTTCAATACAAAGTCTTGTACTTATATTTGCCATTGTAACCATGTTGATGTTTATGAAAGAAAAGATACCCCGCACCACTTTATGCATCAAGTAATGCATTGTCCTGGGGACACGGGTGGTGCTATGGGTTAAACCCATAGCTGTCAACTTACAGATTTGAAAATAAGGGACCAGCAGCCTTGAAAATAAGGGACCTGCAGCCTCACGTGTTCCAGACACTCCAGTCTTCCTGTCCTCCTGCAGTCTGGTCAAACTCATGCTGGTAGCTTCAAGAACACTGTCCAACCAACTTTGTAACCAGAGGTTCAACTGAATAGAATCTGAATCACATGCACTACAAGGCCTATGTAGCCTCAACTTAAGATGGCTCCCCGGCCTGGCTTTGCACTGCAAAGTTTGCAGCAGGACGTGCAACAAAATGGCGTCCAGCGTTCAAAAAACCCCTCAGCTCTCATTAACTAGCCACATACAAGGCATGCAAGCTCCACCCCCCAGTCGTTCTTAGACTTCTTATTGGGTGAGCAACACAGCCAAGCAACACAGTTGGAACCTCCCTCCTCCCTGGCCGGCAGGGAGGGAGGGAGAGGAGCTGCTTCCTTTGAAATTTAAGGGACATCATTTAAGGGACATTTAAGGAACATCCATCAGTAAGGGACAGCAGCGGGACATGGAGCTGGAATAAGAGACTGTCCCTTCAAATAAGGGACACTTGACAGCTATGGTTAAACCACAGAGCCTAGGACTTGCCGATCAGAAGGTAGGCAGTTCGAATCCCCGCAATGGGGTGAGCTCCCGTTGCTCGGTCCCTGCTCCTGCCAACCTAGCAGTTCGAAAGCACGGCAAAGTGCAAGTTGATAAATAGGTACCGCTCCGGCGGGAAGGTAAACGGCATTCCCGTGTGCTGCTCTGGTTCGCCAGAAGTGGCTTAGTCATGCTGGCCACATGACCTGGAAGCTATACGCTGGCTCCCTCGGCCAATAAAGTGAGATGAGCGCCATAACCCCAGAGTCAGCCCCGACTGGACCTAATGGTCAGGGTTCCCTTTACCTTTAATGTATTGTCCTACTGTATTGTTTTGGTGCCACAGAGCTATTTTATGCCTTGTGAAAAGTCAGATCTGGATTTGCCACCTGCTCAATAAGCATCTGCAGCCAGTCAAAGCTTCCTGCGATAAGTGTGACTATATGGTAATACAGGTTTGATAACACATCTTTGTTGCATTCACACTTGACATTTACAGGTATACACTTCAAACATCTTAGGTGTACAACTGGAATTATATATATATACCTGAGGGTGCATCACAACAAAAGAGATGGATTCTCACACTCTTTTGCAGACTTCCTAATCATAGTATGCAGTGAATGGGAAACACGGCTAGAGCTCTTTGTGCATCAGAAAGACCTCACCTCCTCGAGGACTACATAAGCAGCCGCTGGAACAAGTTTGAAAATCTGTAGTGAGATAAGCTGGGAGCCACACACTCCATTATGAGAGGGAACACAGAGAGAATTAAAAGAATCTTTGCACCATGCCTTTTCCAAATTGCACTGTGTACTCTCAGGCAAAACCGAGAGATCAATACATCTGCTTCTACAAAAACCTGAATAATTGATACAATGGGTTTGAGAGCGTGTAAAGGTGAGAATGTTAAGTGGTGCTTGTTCCTCTGTGTGTGTGTGTGTGTGTGTGTGTGTGTGTGTGTGTGTGTGTTTAAAAATTCCAATCTTCCCTGTTTCCCATAGCAAAACAATGGCTGGAGCGGCTCTGCTAGAGGAAATCACTAGGGGCTAGGCTGCTTAAACCCTCTTTTGTATCTCTGTAAACAAGTAACAGCCTTCCAAGCCTGCTGTTCATGTGATGTAACAACAACTCAAGACTTTACATACTGAGCTAAATTTGAATTGATGATAGGTACAATGTTTGTAATTCCACATCAAGCGGCACTTGTGTCTGGCATTTATTTGTGCTGTTGCTCTGGCAGGTTCTTCCGCAGAGTCTTCTCATCTGATATGTCAAGTCTACAATCAAAGCAGAATAGTGAATTCACTTTTACAGTTAGGCGAGCTGAATGCTATTACCCATGTATTTGTCACCAACCCGCAGATCCCAGTCTGTAATCTGCCATCTGGATGGATGCTACAAAGTTAAGAGGCAGGGACATGCATTTCTCAGTAACTACCTGCTGTCAGCTATTATTTTAAGGATCCTGTGATTTTCTTTTATTTTGACTAGAAAAAAAACAAGGCAGCTGCAGTAATAAAAAGGCATATCAACTACTCACATCTTGGCAGCTTTGTCACTAGTGTGGATTCAGTAAAGGTTGTTGTTGTTGTTGTTGTTGTTGTTAGCAAATGTATACAGTACAGTGGGATATAATATTATAAATCTACAGTTGGTGCTTCAGAACAATCCTTTTAAGAGCACCGGGGAAAGAGCAGAATATATTTTTAAAAAATATTTGCATACATATAATGTGTTTATGTCTCTTATAGCATTGCCCACTGTGTATGGAAAAAAATACAGAGAGAGAGAGAGAGAGAGAGAGAGAGAGAGAGAGAGAGAGATAAAGAGAGAGTACATTTTGGCTACAGGCTTCTTATGGTAGAGATATATATTACATTGTTGTTTTTTCATCATAAATACTCCTGAGTAGCAAGTACCAGTCTCCAAGTGCAATCCTTTAATCAAAAGCAAGCTCTTCTTAGTTCACTGGGCTATGCATAGGATTGCAACCAGAGGGATTTGGCATCTGGTACAAAAAAGAAGAAAATAAAATAAAGTGAACTGAGATGATGATGATGATGTGATGATGATGACTTGTTAGGCTCTTGTTACCAGAAGACCCCTAAGCAGCTTACAACATTGCTAAAAACACAAATAAATATAGTGTACTATAAAAGAGGGGAGACAAACAAACACAAAAATGAGGCACACAACCAGCTCCTAGTTCTGGTGGCATTTCTTGGAAATGGAGGGACAGCATTGAAAGTAGATGGTATAGTCACAAGCCATGATGGCTATGTTCTATCTCCACAGTTGGAGGCAGTATGCCTCTGAATGACATTTGCTCGGAATCACAAGTCCAGAGAGTGCTCTTGCATACAGGTCCTGCTTCCCATGGCAATTTGGTGGGCCACTATGCAAACAGGATGCTGCATTAGATTGCCCTTTGGCCTGATCCAGCCGGGCTCTTTTATGTTCTTATGGGATGTGCAGCATTTGCCCCTATGGAACCATTTAACAGCCAAGCAGACCAGGTACAGAATCTTACAGCTCTTCTGTTACACACCCAATGCACCTTTGCCTTGGGCCTTCCTCACTGCTCACTTGCTACAGCACACGTATAAGCTGCAAGTGTGGTCTAAGGTTGGCAACCCACCAGAATTACTGACTTGGCTTCATGAAAAGGAAGGCATGAGAACTGATCTTATCCTTCTCTGCCGTCAGTGGTATTTTCGAGGGGTGCACATTGGATCTGTGTACTTCCTGAATTATGAGGTAAATGGGGTGATTTCACAGTGCCCTATTTTTATTTTTATTTACTTTGCGCTATTCCCAAGATCTGGTCCCATCACCTCCTGGGAAATAGAAGGGGAAGAAATAGAGGCAGTGAGAGATTTTACTTTCTTGGGCTCCATGATCACTGCAGATGCTGACAGCAGCCACGAAATTAAAAGATGCCTGCTTCTTGGGAGAAAAGCAATGACAAACCTAGACAGCATCTTAAAAAGTAGAGACATCACCTTGCCAACAAAGGTCCATATAGTAAAAGCTATGGTTTTCCCAGTAGTGATGTATGGAAGTGAGAGCTGGACCATAAAGAAGGCTGATCGCTGAAGAATTGATGCTTTTGAATTATGCTGCTGGAGGAGACTCTTGAGAGTCCCATGGACTGCAAGAAGATCAAACCTATCCATTCTGAAGGAAATCAGCCCTGAGTGCTCACTGGAAGGACAGATCATGAAGTTGAGGCTCCAATACTTTGGCCACCTCATGAGAAGAGAGGACTCCCTGGAAAAGACCCTGATGTTGGGAAAGATGGAGGGCACAAGGAGAAGGGGACGAGATGGTTGGATAGTGTTCTCGAAGCTACCAACATGAGTTTGACCAAACTGCGGGAGGCAGTGGAAGACAGGAGTGCCTGGTGTGCTCTGGTCCATGGGGTCACAAAGAGTCGGACACGACTAAACGACTAAACAACAACAATTCCCAAGATGTCCTTGATGCCATATTACAAACTGGGTGTGAAGATCCTTTCAGTTATAAATCCCACTGCCCAGGATGCATAAGCCTTCTTAATTATCTATAATATCTGTTATTGGCCCTTTATTCTTATTTTGGACTCTTCTGACATTGAACTGTTTTAATTAATAATGCTTTGATCATTTAATTAAACAATAAATACTGCTCTTGAAAGCCTCAAATATGTGTGTTTCTACATATATGCCCCTCAAATATCTACATGCCAATGCAATGCAATCCTATATGAAAAGGTACCACTTGTAGGTATGATCAAATTTCAAAAAAAGTTTGCCAACCTGAGTAAACTAGATTATTCAGCAATGATGAGTAGCATCACTCCAAAACTAAACTGTCCCATCCCCATCTCAGCTTCCCACATTTTCTCACAGTTTGTTTCTTTGCTTGTTTGTTTGGCATCCCCAGTTGTCAGAAACTAAAAATGACAAATTAAAGATTATGTGAATACGTCAGAACTTTTAAATGCAGGTCTGCCGTGAAGTCTGGCTGTGGAAATAACACAGTAGGGGTCCATGTTTAGTGTCTTTCCATGACAGGTGAGAAAGATGATTTTTTTCATTTCTGTCAAGCCCACAAAAAGGAACCTGAGACAAGAATATCAGTTTGTATTCCTTATAGCGTTCACCTCATGAAGAAAAAAAAAATGTCTTCATCAAATCCTTTTCTAATTCTTTCCATGCACATGAAGCAATAATCATACTGTATTTACAATTAGGTAGCACTTTTGAGTTTGGAGTGCTCCACATTATCTCATGTACTCCTTATGAACAAGGTAGATCAATGTTATTAGTCCCATCTTACAGATAACAGAGGGCTGTAGCTGAGAAAGATTAGGTGGCATATGATTCACAGCTCAGTCTTGTGCAGTTCAATCCTGGATATGTCTACTCAGGAGTAAGCTGCATGGAGTCATTCGCAGCTGACATGCAGGAAATGTCTTCTTTTTTTGGAACATAGGAGCTCAGTGTTGTATCAGGCTTTCTGCAGATTGACGTTTGTTCTGATTCAGCAGTGAACAGAGCATTTTCCTGGGGAAAGGGTGGGACAAAAAGCTCTCTCAGACCCATTACTTGAAATCACGAGACAAACAAAAGTGTGGATGGCCCAGTGTGTCACACCCAGTGCTATTTTTATAGAAAAAGAGATGCTGGAACTCACCATGAACGCCTCCCTTGTTCTTTTAGAATGGCAATGGCGCCCACCTGAGAGGTGCTAGAACTAAGTTCCGGTGAGTTCTGATGGGGGGGGAGCCCTAATCACACCTAGTATGAACCCCACTTGTCCTATTCATTTCAACTGGACTTAAGCATGACTAAATTTCTCTATATAAGGTCATCGGTATGACACATCCCTAAAATATTATATTGAAAACCTCAGGATACCACCAACATCTCATCTTATCCTGGAACGAAACCCTAACTGGATTGTAATTATGAGAAGTATATGTATCTAAGTAGCTTGTTCCAGATGTTCTATTATAAATCTTAGTTGTTACTTATAGCTGTAATTCGCATAAAGCAGATAAAGCTAAGCAAAGACACAATGGAAATTCCCTTTTCTTTCCTGGTTGCATAATTCACAATCACTCTTTCAATATTATTTCAGAATAAAGTTTAAATTAAATTTTGCAAGCACAGCGATTATGGGGGACACAGTGATAGAACTTGGTAAATACAACTGTTAATCTGTGTCAACCGGATTCTTCTGTAACTCAATTTTGACGTGTATATTCTAAGCTTAGCTTTAGACTAGCTAGTGTTATATCTGAATTTCATATCAAATATGTTAAAAGGGGGTGGAAAGAGCCCATTAGATTTGTAGCAAAACCAAGTCCCAGGCTTCCAAATTCTCTGGGCTTAGTAAATGCTCATTGGATTCCAGAATAAAGTCCTCTTTTCATCAAAATAAAGTCTCCCAGCACAATCCTGTGCATGTTTACTCAGAGGTGAATTCCAGTTAATTCAATGGAGCTTACTCCCAAGTAAGCGTGCATAATTTCCGGCTGTTAATAATATTATTCAAAAGTAATTTTGTGGTTGTAAGTATGCTTACTCAGAAATTAATGGAAATTACAACATTGTAAGAGGGCAGCCTTATGTTTGTGGCTAATATTGTGCTAGATTTGCAAGAATATCTCAATGTTAGAGGCAGGATTGATCAGGTTAGCTAAGACTCCCATTTAGCCAAAGGCTCATCCAACCCTATGGGTCCTTTGGATCCAAGCCTTTCCCCTGGCATGCACCCAACCTGCTCCAATCCACCCAACACTCTCCCTTTATGGACCTACTGACACCACATTTCCAGCATAGGTAGGGGCAAGGCTGAAGAAAATGCATCAGCAGGGATGAGGGAGAATCTAACATCAAATCCACCTCTCCAAGGTCGGAGCTCTCTCTTTACTCTTGGAGAAGGGAGGCACAATGCACTCTTTTGTCCTTGGGATCCCACCAAGAGGACCGCAGGGTTAGAAGTCCATAGGTAGAAAATCAAACTGCTTAGGAATAGGGAAGCAATAGCCAATCATCTTTGTCACAACAGAAACTGTTGTCCAATTAAATATAAAAAAGGCAATCTTTTGTAATTTCTTAATGCAGTTAAAACACACAAAAAGGCTATTGTTTTCAGAATTCGTTTCCCTGCCTTTAGTCTCTCTGCAGATGACACTCGGGCTCTGTCTCGTTGGGGAATTCACATCAAACTCTGGTTCATAATTTATGTAATGACATATACTTGGACACTGATTAGCTACCTTATCAGCCCTGTAATAAAAGGAAGCATAACCCCTAGTTTATCATTCATTTATCTGAAGTCATTTTGAATAATATCACAAGATTGTAATGTAATCATTATGCTGTACAGCATGTGTGGGCCAGTACTCTACACTGTCAGTGTCAGAGGACTGTCATAGTTCATACTACTTAATTTGCTCACTTCTTACACGTTTATGAAATTGGAGTCAACAGTCTAGTGTAGCAGTAATGTTCTGGATTAGGCATTTATACAAATTGTTAATAAGATGTTCATGGCAAGTAAAAGAAGAGGAAAGAGAAAATGAAAGAATCGTCTTTGTGGATGAACACAGGGAAAGGCTGTGACCTTGTAACAATGAATTGACTGGATTTTCTTTCAATTTTCCCCCCATAATCAAAATTACCCAGAGACTTTGTTGGCACTTTGCATAGTTCTTGCCCAGTATTTGATCCAATTAGGAAAATTCATTCTTTAATATATTTGAGTTGGTTTTTCTACAATAGCTTGTTCTAACAAAAGTAAATGGGAAGACTGCTATTTGAACTCCTGAGACAAAGAGATAAAATTAGCAAATTTATTTACTCTGAGATTCGTGAAGTGAAACTGGGGTGCTCCAGTTTTGTTAATGTTCCACCATCCCTGTTCTTCAGAAAAAGCATGCAAATGCCAGTAGTACCATAATTGCAACATGCATAACTGCAGTTTTCAGAATCATGGCCTTAACTACCAGATGAGAATGGACATTACTCTTCTGAATTAGACTTTCATTCCCTTATCACACTTAATAGAAATAGCAAGTCATTAATAGTGTCATTAATGCACTGGTGGCGAGATATGCTACTATGGAAGACCAAAAGGAATTAGGAACAGGGCAGAGTTGCACCTCTTTGTTCTGGGTAGAAGATGGTGGCAATAATCCTCCCAATCTACCTTATATTTCTACACATTTTCCTCCTGTGGAGTGATGGGAGCTAAAGAAATATGCTCTAGGATGCACAGAGTGCATAAATATGACACCGATACCCACAAAATAGAGTTGAATATGAGTAGACACCCAAGTCTACCATGACTTCAGAACATTCAAACAAGAGCCAGAAGCCATGGATTTGAAGGTTACTGGTTGGTGTGCCCAAAGCACTAAGCACAGAAGGAAATAGGACTATGCAATATAAGCCCCTGTAACTGGCAAGCAAAATTAAACCTTCAGGTTTGATATAAATGCAAGGAGCCCACAATTCTCCTTGTTCCCTAATCTGCAGAAGTACAACATTGTTCTCAGAAGTTCCAACTTAAGTACTGTCCTCTGGGCCCCTGAACAAGAGAACACACTATTCAGGTCTAGATTTAGTTATAGCTGCCTTTTAACAGCCCTAAACTGAGCAACTGGCTGACAATCTTGCCCATTCTACAGTGGTACCTCAGGTTACATACGCTTCAGGTTACAAACTCCACTAACCCAGAAATAGTGCTTCAGGTTAAGAACTTTGCTTCAGGATGAGAACAGAAATCGGGCTCTGGCAGCATGGCGGCAGCAGGAGGTCCCATTAGCTAAAGTGGTGTTTCAGGTTAAGAACAGTTTCAGGTTAAGTACGGACCTCCGGAATGAATTAAGTACTTAACCTGAGGTACCACTGTACTCTCATTTCATGGAAATTTTCTGAACCCCCACAACCCTGCAAACAGCAGCAAATAAAGTGGAGCAGCATCTGAGAACCTCTCATGTGATTATATCATGTCATGTGTTTTCTTTTCTTTTCTTACAAGGCATTATTCAGACAAGTCGTGGAAAGAACTATGGAGCATTTCCTCTGTCACAGTGTTCCATCAGTGGCCATCTACTAGCACTCTCCCTACCATAAATTCCAAGCAGATGGAGGCAGTTTGAAATTTGGATCCAGATTTAGAAAGCCTTGGTTTAATGTGATGTGCGAACCAGGGCACTATTGAGAGCCATGTCTTGGTCCATGGGTGCTTGGCAGGGGTTTCCTTTCCATAATTTGGGAACAATCCTCAACCTATTTACCCTTGAGCAGCTCTCTCGTTTCCATTTGGAATCCATCAGAATCAGTTATTAAGGCTATGGTAGGCACTTTGCGCCTATGAGCTCAATGGTTCTAAGAACAAATTTATGTGAAGCCTTATCCAACTGTTACTGCTGCTCTGTCATAAGTAAATAATTACCTTTATGAAGAATTACGAGATGATATGTTTAGTAAAAAAAACAATTAGATTAGTCACTGTTTTTTTAATGTAAGACAGTAAAAACAAATGAGGACATCATCAATCTTGTTTCCAACTATAACTCATGAGTAATTTAATCCTATTTAAGATTTTATTCCTATCTAAATAACAAAAGCAAATTCATTAATGCCATGTTTCTGCACACTTTTTTTTTTCAATCAAGAAATTCAGTGACAAATTTGAGGTTTGTCTCCCGGCTTTATTATTGTGGAAAACAATTTATAGTGTATAGTTTATGAGATAATTATTGTTGCTGTTAAGACTGAATCCAGCCCCTGCAGGAGTTGTGCTACAATGAGCATGCTAGGATTTTATCACTGCTATAGTTTGACATTTGGAACATTTGTTAGTTAATGTCAGATTGTGATGAAGATAAAATAATAATAAATGACAGCGGTAACGTCAAGCCTTCGGTGTGGATGATTAAAAAAAATAAAGGGGGTTGAAATGCACTTAACAGCTGGAATAATATCTAGGTTGGGTGACTGCATGCAAAAAATGGAAATAAAACTGGAAAACTGCTATTCATTTGCGCAACACATGGTACATAAAACAAGTCAGAGCACAGCTGGATGGGCACGTATATAAATATGAGTGAAATAAACAAGGAACTTGTTTCTGTGGCTGAACAGAAAAGAGCCAATTCTGTGTAAAACTAATGTGCATAATTTGATTATTTGTATCAAATTGAAAAATAGCTAATAGGTGAATCAAAAACAATCCAGAAAATGTATGAACCAAAGACGACAATTAGGTTTTTCTGATTCCTGTTCTAATATTTATAATATTGCCATAATACTCATACATACAAAACCACCCTGCAGAACCTGTAAAATGACATTTAGTAACACAAGAGCAGCCCTGCTGAGCCAAACCGACATGTTTGTTATCACAGTAGACAACCAGATGCCTCTGGAAGCCCACAAGCAGTGTGTGACCCTCTTCCACTTAGGATTTCCAGCAAGTGGTATTCAGAGGGATACTGCCTCTGATACTGGTGGTATATAACCATCATGGTAATGTAGCCACTGATATCCTTATCCTCCATGAAGCACATAAGTAATGTCATGGTGGATGAGTAATGTCATCTAAATGTTTGTAGGCATAAATCAAGGTGCTCATTATTACCTACCAGCTAAAGGCCTCCTTATGCTTGATGGGAGTGGAAGAGAGGAGTCATCATTGAGAGTTCTTACATCAATTCCACCACTATTTATCATCACTGCTTCTCCACTCCTCTCTCATCTATCATTGAGGCGATGGGGCCATAGCTCAGTGGCAGAGCACATGCTTTGCATGCAAACAGTCCCAGGTTCAATCCCCAGGCAGGGTTGGCAACTACTCTCTGCCTGAAACCATGGGAAGTCGCTGCCAGTCCGTGTAGACAGTACTGAGCTAGGTGGAGTCTGACTCTGTTTAAGGCCTGTGCTGTGTCCTGTGCTGGTTATGCACATGGGTCCAACCAGTTCCGGTTTTCCAAAACTTGGCCTGCCTCTTGTTTTCCCAAACCTAGATGGCACTGTGTGAAAGAAGGCTAGAAATGCTTTTAAATAAGATAAACAAATAGAATGCCAATGTGTTTGCACCCTTGCTAGCTAACATTCAGAAAGAGTGGTAAAGAGGTTAGTGTGAACACTGAAGTGTATGTGTGCCTATGTGTGTGTACCATTTTTACAAGTGTACAGCCCACGGCACACTAACCGTTCTTCACAGGGACATGTGCAGTGACATAGAGGAAATGAACAGTGCATTCCAGCAACAGATTGCTATTATATTTGAAGCAGGGACTGCACTAGTGCTAAAATAGGTGCTGTCAAAGATGCTCCTGCTAATACCATTGACTCCGCAAAGACTGCACACCACAAATTGCTGCACACCACCCCAATATCCAAGTGTGAGATTCCAGGCGTTTCAGGCACTTACCTAGGGTTTCGTTTCTTTCCAAATGAGGGACAGAAGAGACTGCAGTGTCTTTATGGTATATGGCTTATTTACACATATATATAACCTGAGCCTACAATGGAGGGGTTGAAAGCATTAACACCCCAAGAGGGTCTTGCTTCTCCCATAGCCACAGCCTTGGATTCCAGCAAAAATCAAGCACTGTTCTGTATGGCAGCTGCCCAGCCTGCAGCCCTGCTTCTAGCTCACACACTCCTCAACCCTCAACTCTGCCTTTGTCTTTCTAACTACCAGCAAGTTAAGGGAGTGGGCCCATGCCCAACCATATGCTGTCTGGCACACTTCCTTTGTTACCTTAATGGTCCATACTTAAAGGGCCATTACCTCACCAGGAAGCTCTCCTGGCTATTCCAGAAATTGAATCTGTGCTAGATCCAGGAATTGGAAGGGGGCTTAGGTTTACAGCTACCTCAAACTCATAACAGTATGTCATTTAACTTCATCCTCCATCCTGCCCCTTAATAATATATTTTCATTCCTGTAGCTAACTTGTGGCCCCCCAAATGTTGTTGTGAGTGCAACTCCCATCAGCCCAATCCAGAATGACCTATGGTTAGGGGTTATGGTAGCTGAAGTTCAACAAAATTTGAAGGATCACAGATTAGATTCTCTAGCTTTAGCCCCGCTAGGACATAATAGGAGTTCACACACAAGAAAAAAGATCTCTGAGTTTGGGGAATAGATCTCTTTCTCTGTTGTGAGACTGCATATGTGAGATGCTGGGAAATCTGGTGGACAACATGAAGTACCACCTGAATTTATGGCTCCTAGCGCCATCACCTCCTCCCATCCCACTTCATTGTTGAATGCGGGTCCCATTGCTTTCCTGCTTCAAGTTGGGTAGAGGTAGTGGCACTGTAATTCTCTCAAAAGTAGCTGTGAAATAACTTCCATATAGTATCTGATGTCTGCAGGAAATAGTACACTTCCTTACAGAGAGATGCAGCTAAATCCCATGTGTGTTTATTTTGAAATAAGTAGCACTGAGCCCATACTATTAAGCAGTGCTTTTTTTTCCTTTAAAAATGTTTAGGGGTACTCTCATTTTCCTAATCATATTGAAATACTGCCCCTCAATGAGGGCAAACTTAGATTCACAAAATGTTTAGGTGTAGGTGTACCCCTGTGTCCCCCCAGAAAAAAGCACTGCTATTAAGTGAGTATGCATTGGACTGCAAGCTAGGTCAGGAATGCATTGCTATATTTTAATAAGAAATTTACCTTGTCTGTTCTCTACATTTTTTAAAAAAAAATAATAAATTACAACAGTCCTCCACCCCACCCTTTCCCCCATTTTTTAAAATCTCTTTTTCAGTTGATTTGCAAACACTGTCTCTTTTATATGGAATTCTTAGAAGGGTTTTTCTTTCCCTTTTATATATGTCAGATGTTTTCTGTTACACTTGTAACCTACCATAATGTTTATTTATGACTGTATTGTATGATTGCAATAAACAATTTCAACTGTCTGTTTCTCCTGATTAAAAACTATATCATTAAATAAATAAAAATGATAATAATGAACTGGGCTGTTCCCTCCACATAATGTATGGCTTTCATATTTCTGATACTTTGGAAGATATATGAAATGCAGATGAGCAGGAGAAGGCTAGTAAATCAAGGCAAGTTGGAAAGGATTCCAATCGGCTTTCAAGCAAGGGGTCATCTTTGCTACGCTGTAATCTGTGGTGGGTGCTGCAGAATTTCACTTGGGCTCTACCTGTGCTGGTCCAGATAAGGTGATGACTGAGCTTAAGAAAAACTACAAAACAAAGGTAAAACTGTGAGAGATTAACAGCCTCAGGCTATGCTGTAGAAATATGCTGAAACGAAGCAAGAGAAATAGATAGATAGATAGATAGATAGATAGATAGATAGATAGATAGATAGATAGATTCTTTATTGTCATTACACAAGTGCAACATTGCACAAGTGCAACGAAATTGGATGCCATCCCTTAAAAACAACAAAAGCAAAACAACAACAACAACCAAACAAACCACATTCCAGCCACACCCACACCCACACCCATCAAACTCCCAGGTCACACTATCGAGTTACTGAATTTAAGAAGGCCACAGCTCTTGGATAGAAACTATTTTTCAGTCTATTTGTCCTTGACTTGATGTTTCTGTATCTCCTGCCAGAAGGCAGTAGTACAAACAGACTGTGTCCCGGGTGAGATGCATCCTGCAGGATATTGTTTGCTTTCCTAAGACAACGGGAACCGTACAGTTCTTCCAAAGATGGGAGGGGATGACCAATAATCCTTTGGGCTGTGGTTATGACCTTCTGGAGCACCTTCCTCTTCCTAGCTGTACAGCTGGAGAACCAGGCACAAATACAGTATGTGAGAATGCTCTCTATGGAGCCTCGGTAGAAGGACACCAGCAGTCTCTCACTCAGATTGTTCTTCTTTAAAAGTCTGAGGAAATAAATTCTCTGCTGGGCCTTCTTCACCAGAGCAGTGGTATTTGCGCTCCAAGTCATGCCCTGATCGATAGTCACTCCCAAAAACCTGAATTCCGCCACCCTCTCCACCCGTTCCCCGTTGATATACAAGGGCTGAATGTCCGCCTTTTTTTTCCTGTAATCCACCACCAATTCCTTGGTCTTAGTCGTATTAAGAGCCAGATTGTTCTCTCCACACCAAGCACAAAGCCGCTCCACCTCGTCCCGATAGGCGGACTCATCCCCTCCTGAAATGAGCCCCACCACCGTAGTGTCATCAGCAAACTTGATGATTTTGTTGCTGGAATAAATGGCTGTACAATCATACGTATAGAGAGTATAGAGCAGGGGACTCAACACACAACCCTGTGGTGAGCCGGTGTTAAGGCTAAGGGCTGTGGACATATGTGACCCTACTCTAACCCTCTGAGAACGTTCTGACAAAAAGTCCAAAACCCAGAGACAGGTGGAGTTGGAGAGTCCAATCGCCTCTAGCTTGGACACCAGTCTATGGGGGAGGATAGTGTTAAAAGCAGAGCTAAAATCCACAAACAGCAGCCTCACATAACTCCCCGGCTGCTCCAGATGGAACAGAGCAGCATGGAGAGTGGTAGTGATAGCGTCTTCCGTGGATCTATTTGCCCTGTATGCAAACTGGTAGTTGTCAAAAGTTGATGGAAGACAGGAAATAATGTGACGGCGCACCAGTTTCTCAAAACACTTCATGATGATTGGAGTCAGTGCAACTGGTCTGTAGTCGTTCAGACTACTGATTGTGGATTTTTTAGGCAGAGGAACAATAGTTGACGACTTCAGGCAGGGTGGGACAATAGACTGGTGTAAGGACTTGTTGAAGATCTTAGTAAAGACCCTCGCCAGCTGATCCGCACAGCCCTTCAACACCTTTCCCGTGATGCCATCAGGTCCAGCAGCCTTCCTCGGATTCACCATCCTCAATACCTGTCTCACCTCATGCTCCTCTACAGTGAATGAGGGGCCCCTATGGGCTGGTGGCTGTAATACCGGCGTCTCAGGTGGCTCCTTCTCGAAGCGAGCAAAGAAGAAGTTAAGCTCCTCCGCCAGCAAAGGGTCACCGTCGACAGCACCAAGGTTAGGTTTGTAGTTGGTAATATGCTGAATCCCCTGCCACATCTGTCTTGTGTTGTTACTCCTTAAATTATCCTCAATCCTCTGCCTATAGACCAGTTTTGCCCGTCGAATACCCCTCTTCAAGTTTGCTCTTGCCACACTGTAAAGCTGCACCTCGCCCGACCTAAAAGCCCTGTTCCTTTCCCGCAACAGGCACTGGACCTCTCTATTCATCCAGGGTTTCTGATTGGGGTAAAACCGGATGGATTTATTTGCTGTGACAGTGTCTGTGCAGTGATTGATATAGCACAGAACTGCCGCCGTGTGCTCCTCCAGGTCTGAACGATCGAAAATGTCCCAATTGGTTCTCTCAAAACAGTCCTGCAGCTGATGGATAGCACCTTCAGGCCAGATTTTAACAGTCCTTGATATTGTGGGAGCCCGTTTCCTGAGTGGGATATATGCTGGTACCAGGAACAGAGACATATGGTCGGACTGGCCCAAATGTGGCAGCTGTAAAGCCCTATA
Organism: Podarcis gaigeae; assembly: GCF_964106915.1. Lineage (NCBI taxonomy): Eukaryota > Metazoa > Chordata > Lepidosauria > Squamata > Lacertidae > Podarcis > Podarcis gaigeae. The sequence continues at coordinate 42,834,892 of NC_139681.1, read as the reverse complement.
GCCGTGATTTACATTCGAATAAACTTTGTCCAGTGTCTTGTCCCCTCTTGTGGGACATTTCACATGCTGATAGAGCGTTGGGAGCACTGTTTTAAGTTCAACATGATTGAAGTCTCCCGCAATGATGTGCACAGCTTCAGGATGCTTGTCTTGCTGGCTGCTGATAAGGCTCTGCAGGCATCCCAGCGCCAAGTTGGCATTGGCATCTGGTGGCACGTACACACCAGTTAGCATAACAGCTGTAAACTCCCTAGGGAGTGCCAGTGTAATGCACAAACTGCCTCTCCACATGTGATAACTCCAAATCTCCAAATTTGGGTTTATTTGACTTGTTTGGTTATTGGTTACCAAACAAGCTGGGGGGACAGGTGCAAAAATTTGAGGGTTGGGGGGCAGGATTATACAGTTCCTAACCAAACAGGAGAATTAAGATTGATGCTGTTTAAATAATTTCATTTTAAATACAGGCCCCTCCCCACTTGCATGCAATCAGCACATGTGCGCCTGCTGACACATGCATCATTTTCAGCACCGGAAGCAGGTGGGGTGAGGTGGAACGGGGGCGGAATGGGGCAAGGCAGAACAAGGGACTCCCTACTCACGTGTTTTCCGGTGACGCACATGGTCCCCCCCCCCATGTAAGTGGGGGTTCCCCTGTACTATTCAGGGTTTATGTTGTTGTATAATTGATAAATTTTATTTATCTTTTTATGAAAAAAATGACACATTGACACTTTTCCTCCTTGGGATACATTTCACTATAATATATGTTTCTAAGAGACTACAACACAGCAGATCGTTGTTTATCCCACAATGTCTAAATTAGAGAAGAATGTTTGTTGTTGTGGTTAATACCTTACCTTTCTTCGGGGACTTCTCCTATCATCCAGTAGTACTGGTAGAACAAAACAGCTATAACGGTACTCACTTTGTCCAGTGGGATTCCTTAAATGGATAAAAAGTTGTCTAAAGGGAAAAGACAGACATACTATACAAAGAGTGCTCAGTGAATTAAATAATAAAAATTTCACAATTGCATAAGACATGGTGAGAGTGCAGCTTCCAACCTACTCCATCTCTTGTCATGACCAACTCCTCCATTTCCTTCTGTTAACAAAAGTTAACAAAACAACCTTCAGTTGGATACCTGAGATTATAACGCTTCCTACTCCCAGACCTCAGCTGAATGATGCCTTGTTACTGCTCCCCAGATGGATGAGGATGATGGTAAGGACAGAGCAAGAAGCAAGACGAATAGTTTGACACAGGATTTACGTTTTTATCAATGCTATACTAGACTGGCAGCGCATTTGAGCCTTGAGGTCCCTTTTAACACTACATTTGAGTCTTGCTAGGGTCAACAGGATACAGTGCCAACCATCATCAATTTGGTCTTAGTAGACAGAAAATGGTAGATACTTGCCCTGTTGCCCAGCACATGTAAACTGGCCCATAACCTAGAATGACATGTGAGGAAGAGAATTCTTAATGGCTATCCAGGGCTGCACTGAGGTGTTTGCAAGTGTGTGGTGGGGAGATGCTCTCGTTCATCCCTCCAGTTCTTGCTAGACTACCTCCATCATTCCTGACCATGGACAATGCTGGCTAATGCGGATGCGAGTTCAATTCCAACAGCATCTGAAGAATACTTCCTTGACTATCCCTGCTCTAGCTTCTGAAGAGGTTATGACCAGGGATGTAAGAAGGCATTGTTTTTCATTCAACCTTGCATTTGTAACA
>NC_139681.1:42713152-42830652 GCF_964106915.1 Podarcis gaigeae | reverse complement strand
GAAGCACAACTTCCTGCCTTTCACAAATATAATTAGCACCCAAAGCCCAAACATAGTCTGTATTTTCTTCAGATGCACTGCTCCAAATACATTTATATTAGTAAAATAAAGATAAATAAAACCTATAGCAACATATTGCTGCCAGAATGTTAGGTATTAAAAAGGAATGCATTTCTCATGTCTAAGCACCAGGTGCTAGAATGTCCTTTGATGGGGCTTCTCCCTTTTTATATTCAGCAGAGCATTCAGACGTCTTTAGATCTAACACACCCAGGATTTTGTTTACAAAAGTTAGCTGAGGTGGAAAACAAGCAACAAAATTTCCTAAAGGGCATTAGTGTCTTCTTGCAATGTAAATGGCGGAGCCAGGTGCAGTATGCCCAGGCAGTTGGGGATGGTGGGTGGGTAGGAGAAATAATGGCAAGACAAAAACATGGGATCAAAAAGGCCACAGCTTTATTGATTGCAGGTGTCAGTAGGCTTTGGCATAGGCATTGGATGTGCATCCTGAATCACTCAACTTGTTTGCTGGGTGATTCTTCCTTCAGGGTCGATCCTGGGGTTTAGGATCACCCTGTGACGTGAATCAATTCCGCGTAATCCCTCCAGATGCCAATTGGGGGAGTTCTATGGCCCACCTGAGCATTTGGACAGAATCCGGCCCCCTGGACCCCTTTAGCAGGGTACCCTGAAACTTTGACCGATGAAATGCCAAACTAAGGATCCAACCTGATGCCTTTTCCCACCAATAAATTGTGATAATTGCTATGAGGTAGGCAAAAACTCCAGATGGGTCCAATTTGTCTGCAAGGGATATGCCTTCCAGGCCCCAGATATGGTAACAAAATATTTCCATAGCAAGGTCCTTGTAGATGCACTATACATTTCCATTCAGAAAGGGCAAGACATTAGGGTAGGAGGGATGTTGATTGCAGACTGTGCAAGGGCGAGCGCAGTCAGTTTAAATGCCGTGGAGGTGGACCTGACTGAAGCCAGGCAGTGGGAGGCTTCACCCAAGTCCACCCACCAGTCTCACTTCTGATTTTGCCTGCAATTGGACAATTTGCATTTTTGTGTGTCCTCCTGTCCCCCAGTGTGGCCAGCGGAGGAATTTTGTCATTGGTTGGCCATGCAAGAGCAAGAAGGACACCCTGACTCCAACATACCCATGGCTGTGCGAGGCAGCAACTGCCACCCCCGTCAGAACCGCTAAGTGGGCTTTTTGGAATAGGGGAAATGAGAAAATGTGGCTAAGGCAATGTCTTTAGCTTTATCTGGGAATTCACTTCCTTCACATGACTGTAACCCAGTGACGGAGCTTCATGCTCCGGCACCAGGGGGCAGAGAGCAGGTGGGGGCAGGGCTGCTGCATGTTCTGGGGCGGGGCATGTCACCCACGGGGTGGGGCTTGCGTCCTGGGGGCGGGGCGCGCCGCTTGTAAGGGGGCAGCCACGATGGCACCCTGGGGATTGCACTGCCGGGGGCGGTGCACTCCCCCCGCACTCCTCTTCTTCCACCAGTGCTGTAACCATACAAGGGATGGGAGTGCTCACCACTTCCATGGTGCCAACCTTTTCAGCCCTTTGCAATTTGAAGGACAGTCTGCTGAAGTGGGAAGCTTCCCATCCTTGTGGAAGCTCCCTGCATGATTGACAACCCTAATCATGCAGGGCCAATCGATGAGATACCAGAAAAAGTGAATGTTCACAGAAACAAAGTGTTTTCTTCAGAGAAATGTTTACAGGCACCACCCCCACCCCCATTGCTGTTTTTGGCTTGAAGGCTGAAATTGGAGAATACTCAGCGCAGCCCTAATTATATCACAGTTCACTGTCTGGTGATTCTCACTATTAGAAAATTCTTGTGACCGTAGCGGGGAAGGGATAACAAAGGAAAATGTGTATATGGTTTTCTTTTAGAACTTTGCCCCAAGGCAAGCAATTTTGTAGATTTGTATGCTAGGGGAAAAGGTGCTGCAAGCAGTAGTATGTTGGGTGGGGAGAAGAGAGGAAGAGAGAGAGAGAGAGAGAGAGAGAGAGAGAGAGAGAGGAGGAACTTAGTGAACTTTGTGTGAATAAGTCCATTATCTTTTCAGACGGAAAGGTACCAAACTTTTGTTGACTTTGGCTTTAGTGTGGAGGGATACTGTGTGAAATGTTGTTTTTATTTAAACACAATAACAAAGTTTAAGTCTTAAGTGGCTTCGAAAGTTATTTTGCTATTTGAAATAAAAATACGATTGGTTGGGCCAGAGCAGTGCCTTGGCCAAGTTTATACTACTTGTTTTGATAAGCATGCTGTGTGAGTCTCAGCTTGGCAAGGCAGATCTCATAATCATGAATTTTAAGAACTCATTATTGTCAAGAAAGGACTAATCATGTGAAAAGAATACTTGAACCAAATATATTTTTAATGACACTTACTCATGCTAAGGTCTCATTCGGCAGATATCCAATATAGGCTAGGAGGTCTAGAAATTATTTACTAAAGCAATCCCATAAAATTTTGATGCAAGTATCCCCCAATTCTGTTATTGGGATACATTATATACACATTTCATATAGTTGCATCTGTGTAGCAACAAAGCTTTGTTTTGCTGGTCAAATTGCAAATGAATAGCAAAATGTATTCCAAAATGTTTTCTTAGGGACACGGGTAAACTATTATATTTGTTCTAGGTTAAAAGCAGCAACACTGATGGATAATTGCACATCAGTGCAATGTGATTCTATGAGTTGAATGGGTTTCCCACCCAAGCAAGTGTGCACAGGATTATAGACATGTAGTCTCAGCCTATACCTGTGTACACAGAAGCAGGTCCCATTGGTTTCAACACTCTGAAATAAATGCAAACAGTGCAACAGTCTCATAGCACAATCCTATACAAATCTATTCAAGAGTTAACCTCCCTGAGCGATTTCCAAGTAAGTGCATATGAGACTGCAGCTCTAATCAACCAAGGAACCCATGTAACAGTTAGCAGGGTTACCAGCTTTTGGATTCCATTTTTTCTGTTTCTCAAAATAATCCTTGAAATTTTGTATTCTGGGTTGGGACGAGGGAAACCAACAGCTTGAATCGTGGGAAGATGGAGGATCTGTGTGTGATTTGCATAGTTCCCATGCAGGAGAAATAGGTGAGACGACTGCCCTGGATGGGTTGCACTCCCTGTGAAGGAGCACATACACAGCCCGTGAAGGAGCTCCTGAACTCAGCTTTGTGGGTCAGAAACATGTGTGGCTAGCAACATCTTTTCCAAGCTGTGACTGATGCAACAGCTACTGCTGTTCCTGGACCAGGATAGCTTAACTTGCACTCCAGTCATCAGTAACCTCAAGAATGGCTTACTTCAATGCACTCGCAGAGCTTCATGCTCTGGCACCGGGGGGGTGGAGAGCAGGTGGGGGCAGGGCAGGGCGCACATTCTGGGGGCGTGGCACGCTGTCCATAGGGGCCTGGCACCCGGCCCGGGCTGGGGAGCAGCCGCAATGGCACCCCACAGGGATTGTGCTGCCGGAGCGGTGCGCTCCCCCCACACGGACGCCTCTTCCTCCGCCAGTGCTGCAATGTACTCTATGTGGGGCTTCCCTTCTGGTTGGTCTAGAAGCTGCAGCTAGATGGAATGCTTGCAGCATTATTGCTGACAACAGTGAGATCCTATCAGCATATTGTAAAGGTAATGGGACCCCTGACCATTAGGTCCAGTCGTGACCGACTCTGGGGTTGCGGCGCTCATCTCGCTTTATTGGCCAAGGGAGCTGGCGTATAGCTTCCGGGTCATGTGGCCAGCATGACTAAACCGCTTCTGGCGAACCAGAGCAGCGCACGGAAACGCCGTTTACCTTCCCGCCGGGGCGGTACCTATTTATCTACTTGCACTTTGATGTGCTTTCAAACTGCTAGGTTGGCAGGAGCAGGGACCGAGCAACGGGAGCTCACCCCATCACGGGTATTCGAACCACCGACCTTCTGATCGGCAAATCCTAGTCTCTGTGGTTTAACCCACAGCGCCACCTGCATCCCTATCAGCATATTATACCTTTGTGCAAATCTCTGCACTGGCTACCATTCTGATACCAGGCTAAGTTAAATGTATTTATGTGAATCCAATGAGCCATTGAATCTAATGCCCACCTCAGTTTTAAAAACCTTGAAACCCCCAAAAAAGTATTTGCTATGTCAGCGGTGATTCTAAAGCTTGCAATTGAATCTAATGCACCGTCAAATCTAATGTCCACCCTAATTTTCGTGACATAATTTGACCAAAAAAGGTGTGCATTGCATTTGAGTAAATACAGTAAAGCCCTTAACAGCTTGGGCCTACTTTACTTGAGCGAGCCCCACATGCCTGCACAACCACTTCAAACTAGGGAACTAGAGCTCTTTCCAATACTATAAGAAGTTCACTGCACACTCAAGAGGAATCATGCTTTTCAGTGTGGCAGATCCTATGCTTTGAAACTCTGTGCCTGTTAACATTGAGCAGACATGCTCATTATACTCTTCAGATGCCTGCTAAAAAATTTTCTATTTCAGCAAGTCTATTAAAATTTGGAAGCAAGCTCCACTAAAGTAGTAATATGCAGGCTAAATCTGGAACCCAGTCAGTTTTTTGAAAACTTTGGAGTAATTGTTCTCTCTCTCTCTCTCTCTCTCTCTCTCTCTCTCTCTCTCTCTCTCTCTTTCTTTCTTTTACATCCTCCAAGTGCTAGTTTTGGCTGTTGGTCAAGACTGAACTGAGAACATCAAAGCCATAACCCTGTGATAATACATAACAGTCGGTATTGGGAGCAAACGGAAAAAGTATTACAGCTGTTCCAGCATAACATACTGATTCCTGTTCACCATACCTGGAGCAAAGGATGGCTTGCGACCTTCTCAGCTATAAAGCTTTTGATGACTAGGGGTGGTAGTTATGTGTTTTTAATAGATGAATTTTTAAAACAGCATTTTCCTTTAAACCCCTGTACAAGACAAGCATCTTTTTTTCAACTTGCACAAATGCAGATTAATTTTAATAAGTTCTTCAAAATGTCTAAATATCCAGCATCTAGCTCAAAAAAGCAGCCTCTATTCCTTGTATTAATTATTCAGTTTTGACATTGCAAAAGACTGCCCAATATCTCTGAACCTCCCGACAATAGACTTAAAAATAAACATGCCCAGAAGCATTAATACTAATGTACAAATAAATTAATTCTGCCCACCCGCCGCAGCCTCAATCAAATACAGGCACCAAGTCACCTCAGTCAGAAAAGAGTAAAACCAAAAATTCCAGCAGAACCTCTCCTTTCCTTTTGTGATCAGACTTGATCCTTTCTCCCGAAACCTGAGCAGCCAAGTGGCAGTTTTACATTCCTTTTACACTGCTGCAAAGCCTCAAGCTCCTCTCCCCTCAGAATCCCTCTTGCTGGCTAAACTCTCTGTTTTTCTCACTGCTTCTCTGGCCTACAGCTTTTATTCAGGGCCTCTGACAAGCTCCAGTCTCTGGTGTTCCTGCTCCTGCTGCTGCCGCCGCTGTGCTGGCCTGCAGTTCTTTTCCCTTCAACAATGTTCCCACAGGTTGCGGTCTCTGTCCCTCCTGCAGTTATTATGCTTAAATCCCCTGTAATTCACATCTCCTCTCACAAGCTGCAAGCTTCTGCTGTTCCCATTGCTGTTATGGCCTGCAGCACCTTCCTCACTCTTTCCTCCTCGTAGGCCGCATTTTTCTTGGTTTTGCTCTATTACCATGTCCTGCAACCATCTCCATTGCCTTTCACACCCTCTTCAGAAGTAGGAATCTCTCAGTTGAGGCTCAATTTGTCTCCAGCCGGATGAGAAGGACTTTAATCACCGAGGCCAAAAGGAGTCAGACCACGGCTCACATGCTATTGACAAACGCTCCTGAGGTAATTAATTTAAAGCAAATTAATTCAGAAAATGTCACGGAAGGAGGGAGGTTTTGTGCTTTTATCCTAATCAGGCAGAATGTTCTGGTGATAATGATAAAATAAACTTTCTGGAAAATACTAAAATGAGAAGTGAATGGTATCTAGACATTTTAATCCATTGCCTAGCTGTGTATCCCTATCAAGAACAATTCACGTGAATGATAAGCTGTGATCGTTCCACTTAGACTGTGATGCTGAATGCCCAGGTATGCAAAAACTGAGGGAGCTTCCAGACTGGCTTTTTTAATGACATTCATGCTTTGAAAAACTTTCATACCAATTATACAATGTTGCCTGCTTATTGAGCATTCGTCATGATACCTTTACACTGAGGCAGAAGGCAGGGAGTCCCAACAGTAGGTAGAGTCTAAGCCCGTGACAGGCAGAGCCAAATAAGGTGGAATCTACACACACATAAAAACTGTTCTGAAAATGTGTTTTTAAAAATACATCAAATTTTCCATAAGGCTCGCCATCGCCATCCAGTGGCACATTGTATATTGCACTTAAAACACACTTAAAACGTTTCATTTGCAGCTGTATAGCCGAGACATTTAAGTCTACATTTTCTCCTCCTCCTCCTCCTCCTCCTCTTCCCTACAGAGTTCTACAATGGCAAAACTGAGACTAAGGAGGAAGCAGGAGGCAGCCAAGGCTACTTCCTAGATTGGCTGTAAGAAAGAAGGCAGGTGAGCTTGGAGAAATAAGGATTGAGGTTGGTGGAGCAGTGCCCCATTTGCACTAGTGAGTGTGTGTGTTTATGGGGGCGCAGGGATAAGGTCTATCCTACTACACTCCTGGCCATGTATATAGACAGAGCACAACCCAACCTGGTGCTGTCTAGATATTTTGGACTACAACTCCCATCAGCCCCAGTGAGAAGTTGAAGTCCAAGACATCCAGAGGATACCAGGTTAACACTGAGAGTTTGTCTAGAGGACATTTTGGTTAATGCTTTGCAGTATGACTCTCTTGCAGCTGTGAATATTTCCTCTTGCAAATTGACAGAAGAGCAAGTCACTCAGTGGTTGCTGAAAAGCTTCTGCCTATTGAGTAAAGGCTCATGGAAGTCCTTAACCCCACAATATCAACAGAGATAAAGAGAGTTCTGCTTTTAGCTATACCATTTGTGATTCAACTTTTCAGCACTCTTGCCACTTATCACATTTTTCAAGGTCACCCTCTAACACAGTCTCCCCACTTCCCAAATCAATAAATGAAACATCACACTCTTTCCAGGAAAAAAAAAGTTCAGATTCAAGCTCCATAGAACAAAGTTGCATCACAACATCTCAACCAAAGGGCTCAGTTCTGTCCTTGTTGAAATCAGTAGACCCATGGCGAATCCAGACATTAGCGGGAAGAAGATCACAGTGTAAAGTGAGGTCAGCAAAGCACTGAAACAGTATAGGACTACCAGACCACCAACCTTATTGCTTATCTGTGAGGGTTAAGCCAAGCAGCAGTTTTATCCAGTTTTCCGGAGTTTGCATCTTCTTTGCAAATTATTTTAATGCTAACAAAATGGATATATCTAAAGTTAAGCTGAAAACATAGTATTGTTATGAGTTTGAGGGTAGTCTCTATGTAGAATGCTAATTCCTGGATCCAACACAGATTCAGTTCCAGGGATAGCCAGGCTTGCTTCCTGGTGAGTTAAAGTTAAGGCCAAATAAAGGAGTCTTGAAGGATACAAGAGTACAAGTGATGAAGTCCATGAACACATATGACTTTACATGTATAGGCTTGCTTCTGACATTCAAACAAACACATTTGGGTCAGGGGGAAGAACCTGGTGCTGTTATGCTGCTCCCCCTCCCATACGATGCATATACTTCCTATCAGAATATCTCGTAAGAGGTTTGGGTGTGTGACATGCCCTCTGGACGTTGCAAAAGCAGTGTGAGAACTACTTTCCACAGGTTAATCCCATGGCACTGCTGTAACGTTTAGAGCTAAGCTGGGAAGCCTGTGTCGCTCCAGATATTGTTGGGATAGACTTTCTGGGGGTGATGGGTGTTGCAGTCCAACAATATCTAGGGGGCCACTGTTTCCCCATTCCTGCTTTAAAGGCCTCTTATTGTGTAACAGAAGGGACTCGGGTGGCGTTGTGGGTTAAACCACAGAGCCTAGGACTTGCCAGTCAGAAGGTCGGCTGTTCGAATCCCCACAATGGGGTGAGCTCCCGTTGCTCGGTCCCTGCTCCTGCCAACCTAGCAGTTTGAAAGCACTTCAAAGTGCAAGTAGATAAATAGGTACCGTTCTGGCGGGAAGGTAAACGGCGTTTCCGTGCGCTGCTCTGGTTTGCCTGAAGCGGCTTAGTCATGCTGGCCACATGACCCAGAAGCTGTACGCCGGCTCCCTCAACCAGTAAAGTGAGATGAGTGCCACAACCCCAGAGTCGGCCATGACTGAACCTAATTGTCAGGGGTCCCGTTACCTTTTTATTGTGTAACAGAGTCAGTTATGTGAGTCCTTCCCATGCAGTCCTCACTCGGTTGGAATCGGAGACATCAACCAAAATGACAAAGAGCCATTCCCCTAGGAAGGAAGAAATCTGGGACTTTTTTAGTTGTTTTTTTTTAAAGTTTAGCATAGAATGGCACAGGTGGACATGCATAAAACTAGGCAAAATTGTATAGTGATAGATTTTCCTCCCTCTCTAGTCTTAAGTCTTATTTTCCTCCCTCTCTCAGAATAAGACAGTAGCAAATACTTCTCACGCAACACGTAATTAAACTATGGCAGCTATGTAGTGATGACCACTATAACTTGGATGGCTTCAAAGAAGATACAGCTATCAATGGTTCCCAGTCGTGATGGCAATATTCCCTGCAAAATGCCTCTGAATGCCAGTTGCCGAGTTATCATGAACAGGAGAGGGCAATTGTGCTTCCCATAGTGGGTTGACGAGTGTGATAACAGGATCCACCTTAGTATTTTATATGAGTTATATCAATATATTTATAATTAAAATGCTGGGGTAGATAGGCCTTTTGTCTAATGTAGGAGAACTCTTCTTATAATCTTAGCAAGCCTGCCAGATCATTAGCTAACCATGAAGATGCTTTCACTGAAGGGTCTCAGGAACAACCACAACATTCCATACATTGTCTTTCCTATATAATGTTCTTTGGTGTCTTGTTCCGTCCTCCGTGGTAAATGTTAAGTCATATAACTTTAGAGAATTAAAATGCCCCCTTAAGAACAGCTGTTGAAATCTGCCGCATTAGTTTATAATCCTCTCATTCAATATGCTTTCTCTCTTAACGCTAGAATGGGCTGGTTTTTGTTTTTTGTTTGCCAAGAAAGCATACCCAGTACTCAAATGTCTGTTGCCTTTTGGTGACAACGCAACTGATACACTCCACTGTACCCTGCCATTAGATAAGTATTCCAAATATGCTAAGCATTCCCCATGTCTCACAAGCAAGGAATTAACCAAAACAATGGATTATGAATGGGATGGCAATACATACCATAACATGGGACCAAACCACATTTAGGCTGTGATCCTATGCACACATGAGAGTAATTCCCATTGAATTTGATGGACTTGTTTCTGTGTAGAATCTGCACAGGTTTGCACCATAAAGGTCTTAAAGGTGTCTGTGGGAGGAGGCAGAGAACAGTCCAGGTAAGGGTGCAGCTGGGCCATCAGCCAAAGTTGATGGAAGGAGCTCCTTGTCACTGAGGCCAAGAGCAGGCAACCTCCTATCCATCCGGTCTAGGGAACCACCAACTAAGAGTGCCTCATTCTTATATTGATTGAGCTTCAGTTTGGGGGCTTTTTTCCCAGTCCATTACCGAGGCAAAACATCAGTCCAGCACATCCACTGCCATATTTGCAGATGTAAAGGAGAAGTAGAGTGGTATGTCTTCAGCATACTCTGGCTAACCTACCCATCGGTTTTGTGTAGATATTAAACAGTATGAGGGATGAAATTAAACCTTGAAGAACCCCGCATTGAAGGCTCCATGGGGGCCAAAGAACATTCCCCAAGCATCACCATGATAAAAATACAGATTTTCCATCAGGAAAAGAAATGTAGCTATCCTACAGAAACCATATTGTGTGCATGAGCCCAGGCAGGCGTATAGTGCAGTCCCCTTACAGATGTTATTTTTTATAATGCATATTCATGATTATTTGTGCTCATGGTTCTTTCAAGGTGGTCACTCAGGATCCCACTTTCAATAGTGTGGACACCAGGAAAAGCTTTACGGCAGTCACATTGCTTCATGTCCAGTCAGTGCATATCCCATAACTTCCTGCTGAAATTCTGTAGCTCTTTATAGCACAAATGTTCCAGTTTATTTTTGGCCTGCTTTTGTTGCTCTATACCACCTCCAGACAGCAGCACTGGAGAAACATTGCAGAACAAACTCAAGCAGAATAAATCCACGGCTAACGGACTTGTATTGTGCCAAGAGCATGTTGCAGAATAAAACACCATTCTGGAGGAGCCCTCAGAAATAAGTGCCATTGGTGCTTTCTCCTACATAGGCCTGTCGCCTAAATTAGCTATGAAGAAAATTTTACAGCTCCTTGAGTTGGTCCAAATTGCAATGAAGCAATGGAATGGTTGCCCCTGGTTTCAGCAGATTTCTGAATAGACCACAGTGCCACTTTAATTTGCTGTGCGAAATGCAGAAAACAAATGCTGATATGACTGATAATATTTTAGATTAAATTCATTATGATAAGATGAATGGATTCAGTGGGTAAGAAGGAAACATAGGAGGCCTGTGAAATATAACTGAAAGGAACGGCATTTGAATAATAAGCATTTAGGAAGGTTCGTGCAAACAAGAATTGACCAGTGGGATAAATCAATGTAAATAAAATGACTAATTATACATTAGTTTCCCATTTGCCAGGTACCAATAGCTTTAGCCTTTTATTCCACAATAATCTATAAGGAGGGTTCCTTTAGTCAGTGAGCGGAGCTCCTCTCTGCCACGCCCTAAGTATGACTTGCAGACCTCCTCTGACATATTCTTTTTTAAATGGCCAGAAAATTCAAGCTGGGCAACTAGTTGTGCAATCCTCAGAAGTTAGCCCTACTAAGCTAAATGGGACTCAGGGTGAAACCCTAACCCCAGTGAACTGGGAGCAAGACTCACAGAATTTAATAAGTCTTACTTCTGAGTAGACATAGCTAGAATTGGACTAGTGCTCCCTAATATGTGCTTAGGTTTGTGCTGCACATGGCTGTCTGCAAATCTACAAGAGCATGGGATGGAGGGGCTCACAGCACTAACACCCCAATATCTCCTGCTTACACATTTGGTTTCCAGGGGATCCCCAAAGTTCAGCAGAGAGCAGCAGAGAGCATGTCTCTGTCTCCAGTTTCCAGCTCAGACACACAACTCTGCTATTGTTCTCCTACAGGTGAGGGGAAAGGACCACCATGTGTTTCAATGGCACAGAGCAACTTCTTTGGATAGGATAAATCATGGTACTTACCTTGACAGCCATAGCCATTACCCTGACAAAGGAACTGTTTTGGCAAGCTTCCCCTCATACATTTTATCTTCACAGAAGAGGACCCCAAGAATTGGAAGATGCACAGTGTAGCATCCAGACTGAGCCTTGAAAACTTATAACATATGAGGGTTGTGTTTTCTATCCCTATATGAACTGACCTGGACCTTGTGATCATCTGAGACCCATTTTTGTGTGCCGCCTCCTTCTCCACAAGAGGTCCGGAGGGTAGCAACATGAGAACAGGCCTTTTCTGCAGTGGCTCCATGTTTATGGAATGCTCTCCCCAAGAAGGCTCACCTGGCGCCGTCATTATCCACCATTAGGTACCAGGTGAAAATGTTCTTCAGCCAGGCCTTTGGCTGAATAACATTCTATGTCCTTTTAAATGTGTTTTTTTTTGGGGGGGGGGCGTTATTGGTTTGATTTGTTCTTGTTTTTTCAATGTCTTTTGTGTTTTTATTTTGTATTTTTATGATGTGAACTGCTCTGAGATCTTCGGATGTGGGGCAGTATGCAAAATTATAAAAGAAATAAAGAAATAAACCTTTGTAAAAGCGCATATGTAAAATATATGTTTTTAGTATACTGCAAATAACTTTAAGAGGCCTCATAGGAAGTGGTTTATAAATGAAATTAATAATTTGTCAGTGATTTAGGACAGGCTCTTCTCAGTGGCTGTTCCTAGAACCTCTAACTCCCTTCCATGGGAAGTCTATTTAGCTTCCTGTCTGATGAACTCTCAGTGACTGGTAAGGACCTTTTTTTTATTTAGACAGGCTTTCTGGATGTCAGGTTGATATCTGTGGTCTCCTTGAATGTTGGTGTCATTAGTCACTGTTTTATTCACTTAGTTAAATAATTTGGTTTTATAATTTCATTTGTTTTTACAATTGTTATGTAAATGTGCTAGACAGCCAGTCAAATAGATGCATATTACCTGGACATTTCTACCATACTGTGTTTTTTTACCCACTGCTCTACATTGATGGCATCCCGTCTGCTTAGTTTTGAGGCAGATAGTGCAGAATTGACAAAACTTAACCAAGGGCAGGCAGTCGCAACACTGTATAACAGGGAAATTTCTTTTAACTTTTGCAGAGCTTCTCAGAGCAGGATCCAGTTAGGAATCTTTGGTTCCTGAATTATCTGTGTCCAGACTTCTTTCTCTTGCTTTAAGCTTGGCAATCTGGGGTTACCGTTTGGGGAAAGCTTTCAGCAAATCTGCAAGGAAGGAAGACAGCAGTAGGTGCTAGTGGATCAAGTGAGTCAGGGGGGAGTTACAGCAGGGATGAATAGCTGTTTGTGGTGCTGGGAAGATTGCAGGGCCATCAGGGAGCCATCTGGGGGAAATCATTTTATTTATAACTTAAGTAATAGCACAAACCATGTAGCAAATCGATTTGCTGGTGGATACCAGCTATTGTCTGTTTGTCCAGACAAACAACATCCATTTTTAGTGGACTCCAATGCAGTAATAACAAGAAAGGAACACAAATTTTAATTATATTTCCCAAAGACTGTGTAAGTCTTGAAGGCACACATTCCTCTCTTCTTTTTTTCCTCCTTAAAAAACAAAAGAAAAAAAACAACTAACTTGCAGTTGAAAATATGTCATTAAAAGCTATGAGTCTGATTTTCTGCTCTGCTGCTTGGGATATTAACCAAAATGATAAAGCATTCATTCTTTGAGGGAAAATAAGTGGAGGGAAATAAATGTTGAAGGTCTCAAGCTGCAGATATTATTAGAATGATACTACAAGGAGAAAGTTCAATGCCCTTCGCTTGTTGGGTTTCTGTAATGCTACAAGCAAAGCAAACTCGGGTATGAGAAACCAGAATGACAAATTTTGGAAGTGATCTGGGGAAACATAAATGAAGGATCTCTGCAAGGAAGTCAAAAGTTCTGTCAATCCATTTTTATTTATTTTTTTAGTACAAACGACGCTTTGTTTTCAGAATTTTTCTCTTTTGACATGAACATGAGCAGTATGTCAGCTTCAGCTGCGGCAGACAGCGTATGCATTTGACAAGAAATGTCGGGACGTGGGCTTTCATATCACAAATGATTCAAATTAATTTGTGCTTTCCTTCACTTGTTTCTTCCCTAATTCTACAAGCTTGACTTCATATCCAGTGAAACTTACATTTATTTGTAATCTCGCTGCTGCTTACACTCTGCTGAGCAATAAAAGAACAATAAACTTAATAAAAAGCCCAAGTGATTGGAAATTGCTATGGGAATGGCAGTCCACTATGAAAGCTATAAATTTACTTGTATACTCATGACATTGTCAGCTAATTTTTATGAAAAGCCCATCACAGAACATTGCACCAAAACACTGTGATCACTTGCATGTCACACATCATACTTCCCCTGATAACAAAATAGAGAACGCATCATAAAACGATGCTTCGAACTACAAATTCATCATCAAATGCTCTCTGTATCCACTAACGTTCCTTTCCTGACCCTGTCTTGCAACTGAGCTTCAGAGGAACCATATTATTTTGTTTAAATTGAAGGAATACCTAGTGGGCTATTGATGACATTTAAAACAGACTAAGAGAACACCATCATTTAATGTCATTAGCTTTTTGGCTAGCACTGTACAACTCATATCTAGACAGTGTTCCAAACAGGGAGAGAAAGCAACAAGGTAAATTAAGCAACCTGAACTTCAGAGCTAGCACTCCTTTACTAGTTAACATTATTTCAGCAGTATTCAGCAAAGTAATTCTATTAGCGCAAGGATTTCTGCCTGCACAACAGGACTCCCTCTCCTCTCCCCACACATCCTCCCTCATCCCTTCTGCAGGTTTCTCCAACTACCTGGAGCAGATTTTTTGGGTGGTGGGGGCACCGAGGGCACACAGGGAGAGAGGAGGGAGAGGAAGTCCTATTGCAGAGGTGGAAGTTCTTGTGCTTCTGGGATGTATGCATTGGGCTCCACCCTGAATTTGTGCGCTTGTTTTGCAAACCTTCAAAAATAGTGAAAGCCCCACACCTGGAGCAGAATAAAAAATTGCCCAGATTTGTTGTGGATTGTGCCACAGATCTCAACCAGAAATTATACCCTGTGGTCAAGTACTGAGTTGAAGTATTTGACCCCATTATTGCAATAGGTGAAAACATTGGATTAAACACTGGAAAATATTGGATTATGCTTTATGAAGCAACTGAGTTCTTACCATTTTCAATGGGTCTTTTCTTCAAAAAAATAAAAAAATCTTATTTATTAATTGACAAAACTTTACAGATTTTCACATGAAACGTAAGTTACTTTATCTGTTGACTTCCTGTCCTCCCCTTCCATGCTTTCCATATTTACCCTTAAATGCTGCATATTTGGCCTATACTATTCAATACATCCAATTTAACCTATTTGTCTTAATACCGTAATTCATGCTGTTGCTCATATTTCAACTCCTGCTGGCGTTTTCATCTTGCTATAATAGTTCTTTAAATACTCAGTAAAATGTTTCCAGTCCTCAATGATTTTGGTTTTGTTTTTTTTTGTCATTTTGGTCTATATTATTTGCTGTTAATTTTGCCAGTTCCGTGTACTCCATCATTTTCAAAAGCCTATATTCCTTCCAGACGGGCATTTTACTTAGAACCTATGATGATTTAGCTCCACATGTAAATGTTTGTGTGATACTGCGATTGTGTTTGTGGCTCTATCCTTGTCATAGAAGGATGGGGGTGGGGTGGGGGTGGGGGTGGGAGATTCTTATAAATAAAATGCCCCACAGACGTCTGCTAGAGGCACCTTATTTCTGTAATTCTGTTTTTAATAATGTTTTGAAATATAACACTATGTTATATGCCATGGCTTGGCACAAATGCTTGCATATGTAGAATCCCCAAAAAGAGACTGTGGCTGGTGGAACGCTCTGTCACAAGAGACTAGGGCCCTGCGGGACTTGACATCTTTCTGCAGGGCCTGCAAGACAGAGCTTTTCCACCAGGCCTTTGGCCAGGGCACAGCCTGACTCCCTCCTTTGGCAATCTTCACAGAACTTATAGCCCAATGGTTTCCATTAATTTGATTGGAATTAATTTTATAATGAAATTATTTTAGAATGTTTTATCGTTTTACTGTTGTTAGCCGCTCTGAAGCCGGCTTTGGCTGGGGAGGGTGGCATATAAATAAAATTTATTATTATTATTATTTACTCCTCCTCTGGTCCCACTGTTTCTGCTCCACTAAGCTATTGTTTGGCTTAGCATTTTGTCTGAACCTGGGCTTATGGCTTGCCTTGTTCCAAACAAACCATAGCTGTAGCTAAGATTTGTTTTATGGCTCACTGTTTCCGGTTTGTCTGGAGGAGATAAGCCAAAAGCCCAGGTTCAGATTACATGGTAAGACAAACCATGGTTTAGCTTACAGTGAGTACAGTAGCAACCAGACTTGAGAAGGAGCAAAGTGGTTGCGATCTAGTCTCTGGTAGCACCCGCCCCCCGCCCCCACGTTCCAGTTAAGCCATGATTTGGCTTCGCTTTACAGGTGATCTAAGCCACTGTGTTCAGAAATAAAGCTAGGTGAAAAACCTTTCAAGTAGAATATATATCAAAATTGACAGATCTGTCAAAAATATAAATGTAAGAAACCTTAATTTTGTCATTGTGATAACATAAAAGGATGTGTTTCACAAAAAGAGGAGGGGAAATTGCATGTTTATTTTGTGGATACTATATCACGTATGAATCTTTTATAAGTTTTTCATGAACTATATTAATTAAAAATTAGTTCTGGGAACATTTTTTATGGAACATAAGATCTTGCATAAACATAAATGTTCAGAGATTTTTTAAAATAATATTTGAAATATAGCGGTGTCCAAAATAAAGTATGTGAAATGAAAGTAAGTTATTCCAGTATGTCTGGTTGCTGGGTCTTGTTTTTGGATTAAACTAAATTGTCTAACAGTATAACCTTAAAAATGGCTTCTCAGAAGTCCCACTGACTTAAGTGGGGCTTATGCCCACATGAAAGGGAATAGAATTGTAGCCTGATTTATATTAATTTGGCTCTACAATGTTCAACACTTAGCTCATTGTTACTAAACTGTATCAAGTTGTTAAGTCCTATAAAACATGATTGAGGGTGCTGTCCCACCATGCTAAGCAGCTGAATTCCCATTGATTTGAATGGAATAGTCTCCTTAAAACTCTCCATTAGGACTTCAGCATACTTAATTTCAGATGGATTGTGCCCTGACTATGAAGATAGTGTTTCATTGCTTACTCTGTTCTATTTGCACAATTGTTGGATGTTAAATATGTGAATCATCATGCAAAACATTTCACTTTAGTTTGGGTTCAAACTACCCATTACATCTTATCAAAGGCTCACATCCCCATCCTACATTCCACTTTCTTAAGATGTTTACCATAAGCAGCACTGCAAAGGATGATTATGAAAAGATTCAAACAAATCTTCAAGAGAGAAAAACTTGTCATTGAAGCCATACTCCTTCACTATCCTCTCATTGGTGCCCCTCCAAGCAGTTGATCATTCTGGCCAACTAACTGATCTCATTCATATCTCACAAGTCCACTGTGATGCTTTTGCTAAGCACTTCGGGATAAAATAACTTGCATTTTAATGTTGTATTTTAATTTTGTTTTTAAGTTGTATTTTAATCAATTGTTTTTATACCTTGTGTTAGCCACCCTGAGCCTGGTCATGGCTGGGGAGGGTGGGGTATAAATAAAATTTATTTATTTATTTATCCACCGTTACTTGGACACCATTTTATCTGCAGTCCCATTAGAGAATCTGTCTAGATAACTGTCTATTCCTGTATTGTGGGATAATGACTTGTTACTGAGCTGTGAGAACTGTGAGCCCAATGACAAATTTAGCTGTATCCTTACCAATTCCAGAGCTCACCCCCAAAACACATGTGTTTAGAAAGCTCACAAAAGTTAAAAGGACATAAACTGTTACATCAGCACCAAAGTGTGATTTCACAGCCACCTCAAGGTGTAACATACTTTAAATAAGGTATATGTGCATTGCATGGCTTTTACTTTAAGGGAATTGATTCAACAATACAACCCACTGATGTAAGGAAATGTAAAGTTTGACAAGGCAATCTGTCAGTGAAACAGCTAGTCTCATTTACCTGAGTATCTGCAAGTCTTCTGTGAGACCCCAGCCACACTAGGGAGCAGCACTCTACCAGAAGACAACATAAGGTAAGACCAAAGTTTCTTACTTTCTGTGCTTTGGCTTTCCAAGTGGAATGATTTAGTTTGTTCATCAGATTGTTTCATGCCTTTAATTCTGCAATGTCATAATAAGGTTATCTTTGAAAGTCAAAGAGCAAATCTATTGTCGTGTTACACGCCACCCCAATCTCGGAGCAGTGCGGAGTCAAGACACCCACAAACTCATAACAGTATATACAAAGCTCAACATATTCCCTTTCATAAGATAAGTGAGTTGTTCTTGGTTGACATTTGTGTGGGTAGCTGGAAATTGACTTCTTCTTTTTTTAACTACAAGTTTGTCTCTCTTTCGTGAAAGCGGGCCCTTTCTTTTTTTGTTCAGAACAGATTTTGGTCTTTCAAATTTCAGCAGCGCCCCAGGCGAGATCAAAATTTGGTGCTCCCCACTTTTCACCTTCCTTTCTGCATGTGCACTGTGCCATAGTTGTGACACCCCCCTCAGCTCAGCACCCAGTGCAGGGGAACCACTTGTGCTGCCCCCAATACACCTCTGCCATCCCTGTTGGCAAGGTACTAGTTGGAAGGGGGATCCTAATTGGGATTGTAATGTTTCCAATAACTCCAGTACAGTGGGATTTCATACAGAAGTGGCTGTGTGTGTGTGTGTGAGAGAGAGAGAGAGAGAGTGTGTGTGTTTAGGAATCAGGTGGATATCAAATGCAGCACCTGGGAAAGCTGAAACAGATACATGTTTCATGGGGAATGCACAAACATCATTTTCTTATATTCTTCTTTTCCACTGAAGAGCATTTATGTATGATAAGTCCAAATAGCTTAAAATGATTTGGTAACCTTCCTAAATCCTGCTAGAGGGGCTCTGATGTGTCCTTGGAACCTCAAGTGATGAGCAGTTTACATATGTGCGTAAGCATCCATGTTAGGAGATCACTGTGCACACAAGTAAAGCCTCAACAAAGCTTTGAGTTGCACTCTTGGTGCAGAAGTTTTATTCCCCTATCACTTTCTATTTAGTGCTGAAAATGGCTACTTTTGCAATGGGCTAAATTTGTACTCAGATGTAAGCTCTGCTGAGTCTGGCGGAACTTATGATCAGGTACACATGTATATGATTGCAGCCTAAGGCTGTGTACACTTTACCATTTAACATTTACTCTAGTGTGCTCCCACCACTGGTGGCTGAAATACACAGGGCATTGGGAACAATCCATAGGTAGTCTGTAGCTTCTTGAGAAATACTTTTGTTTGATGCATTCTTCCTCAAACCAGCTTCTGCCCGACTTGAAGATGTAAGTCACATTCACTTTGCAGTTGAGCTGATGTGTGTACTTTTGAGAGAGCCATTTTGCATGCTCTGATGACAACTTCATGAATAGGAGGAGCTGAGGGGTGCAGTTTGCAGGTACAGGGCAACCAAACAGGTAATGTACACTGGGTGAAAACATCCCTCCCCCTTTCTGGTGTATACAGCAACATCAAACATAACTTGAAGCATCGTAGGGGGAAATGACCTTGTTGTATTTTAAGTTGCTAAAGTGTACGTGGCCTAAGAAACATGCAGTAGAGAATGATTTTTCTGGGTTTTACCACACCTGAAAGTCATAAAGTTGCAGAATCGTGGTGTTTGCTTCCCCTGCCCCAAAGTGTACTGTGAACTTCTGCTATCAATGTATTACATCTGTAAAATCTGTTTTAAAAAATTAGTCCAGAAAAGGATTAACATTACGTGTACATGAAAGCGCTTATTTGGCTTAAAAAATTGTTCCCTTTAGGATGAGTGCTCTTTATTCAACCTTTCAATGTCAGTTATCATTTTTAAAACAGCTTGACCTGGAAGCATGCAGCTAAAATTGTGGTGACTGTTAATGACAGTTTTATTGGATGCTATGCTTATAGTTCACATTTTGAGGTCTGTATGTAATTGATCTTTCTACCCTACGAGAGAAACACTGCAATAAGTTGGTTGCAGCACCACATTATAGTATAGAGAAATAATAATGATGTCACCTTGAGATTCAAAGATCGTGGAATAGTAATAGTCTCCTAGCTCATTCTCCCAACTGCAATGACCTCTCCAGTACTAAATCTTAACAGTCTCAGCATTATTTTTGAATTATTCATGCTAGCCTTTTCCCTCACTACAAAATCAAGGGAAATGAATGCATCATGCTCAATCAGCTCCACAGGTATTTTTTGTGTGTGTGTGTGTGTATAAAATTTGGTTTTGCTAAAAAAAAGGGGGGGAGAAACTATAAAGTGGGATGGGTCACATGTCTAGCTGAAACTAGAAGGAGGGGATGGAATGATCTTACATGTAGAAAAGGGTAGAGCACTTTCTGTATTATGCAATATTTATCTCTTTTTGAATCTGTATAAACTCCAGGATCCTGCCTTATGTCTTAATGGATTCTGTTTGTGTAGAAACTCGCACTGGAATTCAAAAAAGTGCCAGCATTTCTGATTATCCTAATTGTATTTTGCTGTACTGTTTTTGTCTAGAGTGTGCTGATTATCAATTGGGGAATATGTCTAAATAGTTATGTACCTTTATTACTGCACCTTAAAGAAGTATTCATCATGATTTTCCCCACCCCACCCCTCCTCCATCAATGGTATTGAGCAAAGCTAAGTGCTAGTGAATAGAATTGTTTAGCTGGAACGATGAGAACAAGAGAAAAAGCAATAGTCCGGAGTATATTGCGTACCACTCTGTCCTATAGAGGACTGGGGGGGGGGGGGAATAACTCTTGTTTGTTCTTAAAGGCAGTATGTTGACAACTCTTCTAGTTTATCCAGTCTAGATAATGAGAGGATACAGTTTTATCTGAGTGATGGATTTCATAAAAAAAAAGAGTGCACATGGGAATAAAATAAAATGCATGTAAATGTAAACTCAGGCAGGTATCCTGATTCATCTGTAGCTGGTGACCTTTAAGTTCATGATGAAAAACAAATGTCAAGCATTCAAAAGACAGGAGTATCCCTGGCTTTGCTGAGGATTTTGTATGCTATCGCACAGACTGTATTAATTTAGTCTGGCATCAATAACCTTGAAATCAGGATTTTGCGCTAAAAATCCAGTTTTATGTTTATTCAGAAAGCAAAGATAAAAGGCGACTTTATTTTAAGGGCCCTTCCAGTGGGAACAGGGCAAACATAATGTAACATTACAGATTTCCACCACCCCAACCCCCCCCCCTTTACCTTGCCATTCAATACTAGCTCCCATAGCAACAGATTTTATATGAATGTCTGGAATCTGATGATCTTCAGGTTGCTTTGCACAGAATTTTAATTATAGCCATGATAAGCTTGTGACGGAATTCTGTAATGCAGCTGCAAATAGAGAGCCGTGGCAGGAAAATGCTTGTGGGGTGAAAGATTTTTATGGCTCTGGTGCTTTCAAAACCTACCAGAGAAGGAAGAACAGTTGTATTAATTGATACAACATTTGAACAATACTTACCAATAAAATGCTGGTTATGGGGAGATAGATAGATAGATGATAGATAGATAGATAGATAAACGGTGGCTAACTTACACTACCCCCAAACTTAACGCTTTAAAGAATTCTAATATTCACTGGTGGTGTGCCAAAAAGAAATTTCTCCTGCATTCCCGCTGCCGCAAAAAAAAATATATCTCTCTATAAATTAAAGAGAAAAGAAATTGCATCCAAAAGTTATCTAAGGGGAGAGTAAATTTCAGTGAAATTCTCATGGGTGGGGTACAGGAATTTTCTTGTGCATATTTTACTCTTGAGAGTCTCTCCTTTTCTGATACAAATCATTTCACCAACACTCTGCATTCTGCTGCCTTCCTGGGTGACCATACTTCAATGAAGTCCAGAGGAAGGCACCCTGAGGTAAACATGAAGCTTTCTCAGGATGAGGGAAGCTGATTGCCGGAGACATGTTTACTGGAATGGATCTCACACACATAAAAATACTTTTCCGAAGTGTTTGACATAATCTTGAAATCCTTGCAACACCCCTATAAGGTAGGCCAGCCCTGTTGTTCCCAAAATTAGATAAGAGAGAGAGGACCCACTCCCAAGAATGAGAGACAACAACTCACCAAAGGCCAATACACACAATGGGGGATTCTGGTCCATAGTTCATGTCCTGAACCATTTTGCTTGAGCACAGACTGGGTTGGCACAAGAAATTTTGAAACCTGAGGCCAAGCACAAAATGGTGCGTCCCACCAAAGAAGAAGAGGGGAGTGAAGATCTACATTGGGAACAAGGGGAGGGTTAGGGTTACATGCAATGCGCTCAACTGCTGTCCAAGGCAGTTGCCTCACCTTGCCTCATAAACGGGCCCCGAGAGCATCCTGGCTCCATCACACTTGGCCACCCCAGAATAAAGCAAGCTCAGAAACAGACACCTATCAAAATTCTAAAGTGTCCTGAGAACGAAGCAGAAAAATTGAAGCCTTTTTAGCAATGGAAACTTGTGTGGAATTGGAGGCCAGATTCTGGCACTACACTATTAATGGACAATAGTCTGAAAATACTTTGTGTAAAAAGCTAATCAGATCTGGGTCGAGCAAGTACCTTGATGGGAGGGTGTATAAGGATCTCACAGATTGAGGTTCCCTGCTAAAGGGGCGAGTAGAAGAAAACCAATGCAGTAAACAAAAAATAATCATTAATATTACCAGTTTGTAACTGGTGCCCTGATTTCAGATAGGTTCCTGTTCTACTGGCTGCCCTGGGCTGCTTTGTGAGAAAGGGGTGTGTGTGTAAATTTACTAAATAAATAAGTCATATTTAGGAAGCTAAATGTGTGATCTTTGAATCTTGAAGAAATGCTATCTCATGTACATGTCTATAATGTATATTTTCATTTTTATTCTGAATGCATAATAAGATTCATTTAAACTGGGTAGGAATTACAAATGCACATAGGGAAAATGTGCTCTTTTGTAGTTACATCTAAATCGTTTCAATTTGCTGTGTTACTTCTTTGTTCCAGATTTAAAAGAAACACTTTTCACTGTGATGAAGGTAATGCTAAATTTTTGAAGGTGGTGGTGGTGGTGGGGGAAGGCAGCCACATGTTGAAAAGAACGACAAGAGCACTAAAACCTCACTGGTTTTAGCCTAATTGAACAACAAACAGGACTGCCTTCACGGCAATTCTCAGCGCTATTAACATATATAGCAGAATATCCCAGCAGGTGGAAGGGAAGTATTTTGCAAACAGACTAGAAAGAACTGTTAGATTGGGATGAACCAAGAAACTGAGCATGATTAGACCATGCTTCCCTGTTATTATCACTGCAAAATTAGGTCAATTATATTTTCACCTCCTCTAATCTTCTGTTTGCATCATGATCTGTTCCAGGCAAAAAAAAAGTTTAAAAAAGTTTTACAACTGACTTGAATGAGGCACACACTGGGTTTTATGAGTCTAGGCGATATATCATTAAAACATAGTTTAAGATGCTAACGAAAACAACGAAAAACCAACAAAATTAGATATTAATGTTGGTAAATATTGTAATTATGGTGAACATCAGTGTCACAGATTCAGAACCAACAGAATTACAGGATGATTTACTTTATTATCCTTTGATGTAGCTTAGACATACCCACAGTCCTGCCCATATTTGGGCTACTTAAATTTCATTGATCTTCAAGGGATGTAAGCAGCCTAATTGTGTGCAGAATGGAAACCGGTGTCTTGAAATTGTGCAGAATCAGTCACTAGCAATATGTTGTGTGTGATATATTTTCCTTTCTGGTGAGACATGAACATGAAAGAGGACCTCTATCAGTTTATAAAGAAGCAAAGTCTGAGTTTTGTTCCAAGTATCGGTGGTCTGAGATAGCATTGTGACTCTTACGTCAGCTCAGGAAGTCTATCCTGGCCATGTGAACTGTCCAGATCCATGGAGCAATCTTGAATTGGCAAGAAGATGGGCTAGATGACCTAATCAGGAATTGTTTCATCTTTTGCTTTCATGGTTTTAGGATACCAAGGATTTGCGGCTCCAAGTGATTAGAGAGCGTTTCAAAGTGTCTTGTGGAATGGTGACAAAAGGGAAATATGCAAGACCAATAAAGAGAAATAAAATCTATAACAATGCTCTACAGTGTTAAGATTTTTATTTTTTAGAATTGCATTCTAATAGCAAATAGGAAATAGCAAGTTATTTTATTGTGATGAAATACACTAGAGGGGCGGGGGGGGGGGGGGAAAGACCACTAATTTGTTTTACATTGCATTAGCAATAGGAGGAAATTATTGTTGCATCCAAGTAATTAGATGAGATGTGGGGTGGATTCATAAGTTTATGCAACAGAAAAGTTATTGACTTTACCTGGAAGAGGTACTCAAACAAAATAAAAATTCTTAATCCCAATAAATATCACTCCCCCTCCACACAAAAGGACCCTAAAGAAGGAACTATGCCCTTTGCACTCTACATGAAGCAAAATGCCATTCATATGCTGGCGTTTTGTGCAATCCCAGATCCTTGCAGAAGAGCCCACAGTCCAGTGAGCATCCCAGCAATCCTTTAAAGAAGGGGATAAAGAGGTGGCCCTCAGATGTTTGCCATTCAGTCCCCCAGCTGGTTTTTCCTTCGCAGCCCCACACCCTCCTTCCTCTCAAACTTGCATGCTGGCATTTCTTCTTCTCCAGCCATCACAGAAAAGCAGCAAACTGCAGGCCTAATCCAGATAAGTGGACAGCGGGAGGTAAAATCCCTAGGTAAAAACTCAACATCACGCTGTGACAAGCATTATGTCTGCACAAGCATTTCAGCATGCCAGACTGAACATCCCTCCTCTCCCCCCCTCGCAATGTTCTGGGGGTTCCCCCCTCCAGAGCCAATTTTGGGAGGTGCAAATGAGGAGGAGATGGGGGAAGCCCTGTTCCACAAGTGGAAGGCTCTGCCCACGGCTTCCCGAGAGTCCTGCTGACTGAAATGAATGGATCCTTTTTGGCAATGCAAATGGCAGGTGCTGGGTACCCAGTGTGGTTAATGACCGCAGTGTGGGGTGAATGGGTAGTAGATCTCACCTGCTGTCCCTGAGCCCATGCCAGGTTGTCAACCCAGATCGAACCCCCAGTGCCTGCTAACTGCATTGTAGAAGAGGTTCCTTTGAAGCAAACAGGAGTTGTCCCCTCCCCATACTGTGCTTGTACAAAATCTGCCTCAGCGTATGAACCTTTAATTTAATACATTTGGCGTTATTTCATCCCCATAATTTTCTAAGAAAAACAGAGGCACTTAAGAGTGTGATTTATCCAATAATTATCTAGGCATTAACTTCATAAAAAATACGCTATTTGACATGCATATAAAGTTAGCCTTCAGCAGACACGATCTCCTGCCCCAAATATGGGAAAAAAATGAAAGGCAGATTGTAGATGGAAGAGAAATATTTTTACAGGAAGAGGAAATGTGCATTTTCCCAAGTCAAGCAGGTCAGATCTGCAAGCCCTTTGTAATATAAATGCATTGACACAAACTGGAGGTGCTGGCTTTTGCCCAATACAAATACAAGAAATTAGCAAGAGGATGGAGCTAATAAGGGACTACCTGAAACATACACACCAGGCATGGCTGGTTGGGTGGTTTTCCACAAGCTATTAAATGTCCTTGTATCCACCATATTTTTCCGTGTATTAGATAAGGTTTTTTGACTAAAAAATCTTGTCAAAAAACTGGGGTTGTCCAATACATGGGTAGTGGCATGGGAGGGGGGGGGGGAGAGAATTGCTGTTGTTTTTTAGATATAAGATGGAGGGCACCTGTAATGCCAGTAGTACCTGTGAAAAGGATCTAGGAGTCTTAGGAAACTGTAAGAGTCAAAATTGTGATGCAGCAGTTTATTCTAGGCTGCATCAACAGAAGTATAGCATCCAGATCAATCAAAATAATAGTCCTGCTCTGTTCTGCCTTGGCAGACCATACCTAGAATACTGTATCCACAAGTAAAGAAGCATATTGACAAGCTTGAACGTGTGCAGATAAGGGCAACGAAGATAATAAAAGGTTTGGAAACCAAGTTTTATTAGTAGTGTTTTGTTTTGTTTTGTTTTGTTTTGTTTTGTTTTGGAAAAAATGGTGCTGGTACTCACCATTAAGTTGTTAAAGTAAGTGCTACACTTTAAACATTTGGGGGGGAAAAGAGATGCCAGTACTATGTACCCTTGAGTAGCCTCAGAAAAAAAGCACTGCTTATGAGGAATGGCTGACATAA
Organism: Podarcis gaigeae; assembly: GCF_964106915.1. Lineage (NCBI taxonomy): Eukaryota > Metazoa > Chordata > Lepidosauria > Squamata > Lacertidae > Podarcis > Podarcis gaigeae. Next base: position 42,804,811 of record NC_139681.1, on the reverse strand, counting down.
TTGGGTATGTTTAGCCTGTTAAAGAGGAGACTGAGAGGAGATATGATAGCCATCTTCAAAAATCTAAAGGGCTGTCACGTAGAGGATGGAACAAGCTTGTTTTTTCTCCTGCTCTGGGGGGTAGGACTTGAACCAATGGATTCAAGTTAAAGGAGATTCTAACTAAACATCACAAAGAACTTTCTGACAGCAAGAGCTGTTCAACAGTGGGACAGACACCCACAGGAAGTGGTGGACCCTCCTTCTTTGGAGGTTTTTAAGCAGAGGTTGGATGGCCATCAGCCATGTATGATCAAGTTGAGATTCCTGCATTGCAGGGGATTAGACTAGATGATCCTCGGGTCCCTTCCAACCCTACAATTCTGTGATTCTAGAGTTGTTATTAATCCTTGCCCTTTTGATTAGAGTATGCGGAAGTGGACCTAGCCCCATTAACTTGCGCTATGTGATATAAAACTTCACCACAGAAAAAAAGGCAATTATCACAGAGAATGCACAGGACTGCATGGGTCCTTAACATGTCACGGAATGTCAGCCCTTGTGCCATGAAACTCAAGAAAATGATTGGTGTGCAGTGCACAAGCAATTACATGTGTAAAATGACTGCACTCACTTTGGAGGGAGGAGGGGGAGTTAACAGGGAGATTTCAGTTTCAAACTCCAAGATGTTTTTTCCCCCCTTCTCTCCCAATACTCCCCGCTCTTTACCCAATTTTCCAGCTGAGCTGACTGAGGCATGAGGAGGTGAAGAAGCTTGAGCAAGGTCACCCAGGAAATCAATGAGCAAGGCCTGCTTAGAGCTTCGCTTCCTCGTCACAGCTCTTCTTCTTCCTTTGCTGTGCAGCTGCTGGACTACTCCTTCCACGAAAATTCCCTGCGCTCCAAGTGTTAGCTGCGAGGGAATGACGATAACAACCACAACAAAAAAGTCGCAGATGTGCTCTAAGAACAATTAAAATTAAAGAACGGCACCTTATCCCCCTAAGAATGGAAGGGTTTAATTAGTGTGATAGAGTAAAACATGTTTCAAGAGGTTAATCTTTTGCCACAGTGCAATCGCTTTCAGATGGATCTCAAAAGATTCCCGCTAAAAGATAGCACTTTTGTGTGTATGGTGTTTTTTTACTTCCATGAACTAACATGACTTGTTTAGAAACAAGAGTTTCTTCTGTCATAATAGTTGGCCTGGGATAAGTAATTCAGGATTCACCCCAACGTGCCATATTATTTACTTCATAATATCCCTGGCAATACACTAGTGAATCTGAGTAGTAATTAATCTTAAAAAAACACACAAAAAACAGTGGCTCCGCTACCTCTGAGGGGAATAGGTTAATTTTTAAAAAGCTATCAGCACCATTATGCTAACTTTACCGACATCCCCTTTCTTCACAGGATTGATATCAAGGACCCCCAGCTATTCCCGTTGCAAATTTCTCCCTCAGTCTAAATTAGGAAACTGGATGAGGCAGTGGCGTCTCTATGGACTAAATATGCTGGGTGGTGACAGAGAAAGAGAGTGGGTTTAGCTACTGGGTAAGAGAAAGCACAAACCTGCAGTCAAAGATCATGCCTCCTTTGGTAAAATCTCAACTCCGAAACAGAATACCCACAAAAGTCCTCATAAGCATTTTCATATATATATATATATTTACATGCCACAGACCTTGAGATAATCTGTAAAAATAACAGGGTATAGAGATTAGTAATGCTTGGCATTCTGTTATGACTCCTAGAATGTATAATACAGGAATTTTACTATAAATGTATGTTTCATGCATACGCACAACAATGGTAGCAACAAAATACCAGAAATTAAACTGAACTCTGGCTAAAGAGTTGTTAAGGCTGCAATCCTATAGCACTTACCTGGAGGTGAACCCAACTGAACTTCTGAGTAGACCTGTACAGGTTTGCACTGCAAATAAAGATTTGGGTGGAAAGCTGAAACTGTGGAATTATCTGACTAGGTTAAATAAACATGTGACGTTGTTGTTGCCACCAATTTTTGCTTTAGTTTTGGGCTTCAGTTGCCCTCTTAGGGTTCCTTCACATGTCAGGAGCAGCCATCTAGAGAGCTTCCAAATTATTTATTTTCAGTTTTATGAAAGCATGCTTCTTTTGGTTATTGCATGTTGATTATGATGAACTGTTTTTCTTGTTCCTAGCTCCTGTGTGAGGCTTTGCCTCAATACTATTTTAGTATTGGCTCCTGGAACTTCTCCTCATTCTTCTATCTTCCCAGAAAGCTTTTCCAGTTCCTACTTTAATCTTTTTCTTTCATTACAAAAGATGGATTGCAAACAATCTGACATCTTTGTTCCCTGAAAAGTTGGAACGTTTGTGAACATTCCACACTATTACACCACCAGCTTAGCCAATAGATTGCAGGGGCTTTGCCACTGCAAACTGTATGCAATACTGTAGATATTATAAATGGGGAAATTAGCATTGTCTTGGTGTAGAAATGGAACTGTGAAACCCATAATTTTAATCACATTTGGTTGCATCATTAAGGACTAGATAGGTTCCAAATTATCTGTTTACAGCTTTGTGAATGCATGCTTCTGTTGTTTATTGCAAGCATCAAATAATCAATTCTGAATCCTAGGAAAATAAACACAAGGAAACTGATTTTCTTTTGCTCCATATTCATGCTGTGGGGGGAAAAACATTCTATGCCTACATTTTGCCATTATTCTTTCTTTTAGAGTTCTGATAAGCTCAAAACAAACACACATTAGTAATTGTTGGCAACCTTCAGCAATAAGGAAGCTACAGCTCATCAGTTCTAATCTAGAGATCAAAGCAATTCGGTGGCAACATAAAACAGTTCTGTTTCAGAATTGACAGGATATTCCTTTAAAAACATAACATCAAACACAAATATGTGAGAAAAGTGATTTTATATTTAAAGATCCAGCAGTGGTGGGTAGGGAAGGAGATGATGCTGGTAATTTTTACAGTTGGAAAAATACTTTATGTACCCATTTTTACTGGTAATAATTCACACTGATCCAGGAGCCAAGCTACATGCGATATAGTCATCCTGCAGACATGAAACATCTTTTCCATGCACCCAAGCTCAGTCAAGATCCCAAGGATGAGGCAAAAGAGGCTTCTATGCTATGCATAGGTAAAGGGACCCCTGACAGTTAAGTTCAGTTGCGGATGACTCTGGGGCTGTGGCACTCATCTTGCTTTACTGTCCAAGGGAGGCGACGTTTGTCCGCAGACAGTTTTTCCGGGTCATGTGGCCAGTATGACTAAGCCACTTCTGGCGAACCAGAGTAGCGCATGGAAACACCGTTTACCTTCCTGCCGGAGTTTATCTACTTGCACTTTGACGTTTATCTACTTGCACTTTGACGTTTATCTACTTGCACTTCTGATCAGCAAGCTCTAGGCTCTGTGGTTTAACCCACAGCGCCACCCGTGTCCCTATGTTATGCATAGGTTGCTACTATTTCAGGCAAATGAAGAGACTGGTATGGATGGTGCAGCAGATGCGCACTAAGCCAGATGCTCATGAGCAAGGCCATAAACGTCACCACATGGAAGATAATGCAAATCATGCAGTATAAATCTAACACCTAGAGTCAGGATGAACAAGGGTGCACCTTCTTAGAAGATATGTACATACTAAAATCTGATGTCAGCCTGCTGGGGCAAATGGTGGGCAGTAGGAGCTCAGCCTGAGATGCCCAGTCCCCTGCTGGTGCTGAGCTTAGTATAGCAGATTAAACAGTAACCTTGACAGTCTGCTTGAATGTACCATTATACAGTGGTACCTCAGGTTGCATATGCTTCAGGTTACAGACTCCGCTAACCCAGAAATAGTACTTCAGGTTAAGAACCTTGCTTCAGGATCAGAACAGAAATCATGCTCCGACGGCGCGGCAGCAGCAAGAGGCCCCATTAGCTAAAGTGGTGCTTCAGGTTAAGAACAGTTTCAGGTTAAGAACGGACCTCCGGAACGAATTAAGTACTTAACCCGAGGTACCACTGTACATCAGTGCTAATCATGCACAGTGCTTGAGAAGGAATTAATTCTAGTTCAAGATCATTATATCCGTAAAGGAACTAGCTGCATTTCAAATTCACCCCTTTACAAAATGAACCAGTTCAGTTCAAGTTCATCCAAATTAACTTTTTAGTTCATAAAAAGTTTATCCTTGCATATATATTTTTCTCACATTCAGAATGTTATAGTTGCTGTGCTGAAGATCAATGCAGCGCTTATTGCATATGCAAAACTCTACACTAAAGATATAAACAAGTTTAAACTATGAAATAAGGCTTGCAAGTATAGACTTATGCAAGTATGCAAACTTACCTGCGAGTAAGCTGCTCCACTGAACATAGTGGGTCAACATGGATCTGCCAATCAGTTTATTCTGGTTTCGGGAAATAGGATCCTGAAAATGCAATGTGTCAAAAACAGTTTTATCTTCTATATGACCAGCAAGCTCCTATAATTTTCAAAGCGTTCTTTTGCCTTTCTCACACTACTTACATGTTCACATTTTTATCAAAACCATTAGTACAATAAGCTTCATTCTGCCCCTCTCAACATATTCATTTTCCTTCTCATTAGCTATGGACCCAATTTTTCTTCAGTCAACCATAATACTTTAAAAAAAAAGATTCTGGACTTTTTTATTGCTGTCCATTGATGTTTTATTAATTTTCTCTGTAGAATACTGGCATTATGGAACAATTAAGAGTAATATCAGCTTTCTATAGCCTGGAGCATTTTGGAAAGTCTCTTGCTGTTTTACAGGACTAGAATGAGAACAAGTCTATAAAAAGAACATTATCTTAAATATCATATGGGTTTCTGGCTTTTTTATTTTCAGATGTCTTTTTGTCGGTGTCAAATATGGCAACAACTAACACCAGATACAAACCACTGAAGCCAGTTTATGTGCACTTAAATCAGATATCTGAATATAGGATGCATTTATGTAAATGTCAAACCATTTTGACAACTGGGTTCTGGGTTCATGTAGCAGGCAGCTTAATGTTCACTTGCAGCCAATCTACACAGCCGGGATGGGAAATCCATGTTTCTCCAGATGTTGGAACTCCATCTTCCATTAGTCCAAGCCAGCATGATTGGTGGTCAGGCATAAGGACAGTTGTAGTCCAACGACATTTGTTGGGTCCTCATTCATAATGTGATGATCATCTTAACTTCCCTAGCTGGTAATAAGTGTCAGGTGCTGTTTCAGTTTCTGATAGGAGGTCACTGACTGATTGTGGTATTTTGAAATATTTGAGTATGCAGATATATGGCTCGATTATAGCTGGAGGCAGCTGGCAGGCCAAAAGACAGTCATATCCACCACCCTATATTAGATCTCCAGAGAATGACATTCCTGCTTCCCTTGATACTGCTTCCTGACAGAGGCCCCCTCTTCCCTGCCACAGCCCCTTTGTTTTCCCCTCACTTGCCCCTCCCTCTGGCTGGAATGATGGTGGTTAAGGACGAGTTATCATATCCAACTATTTTTTAACCTTCATGGGTCATTACCTGTAATTTCACTAACCGGAGACGTGCCTTAGAATTTTGCCACAGATCATCAAAGATTATCCGTCCCCATTGTCCCTCTTCCATCCAAACCCAAATCTTATTGGAATAATTCACTCAGCTGATTGGTAAGTTACTTCATTGAGAAGAAGAAACTTGTAGTTCCTCTGTGGTACAATAATATCAATGTGGCATTAGAGAGTTATTATTAGTGTGTCTGCAAATAAATAATTTCAAGAAACTGTCCTGACAGATATGTAAGCATGAAATGCAGAGCAAGGCAAAATGTATTTTAAGGTTTATAATGTGAGAAGAAATGTGTGAATAGCACAGTATTTAGTGGGAATCTCTCACTCTTGTGCTGTTAAATGAAAACTATAAGCTATGAATAAACATAAGGCATAGTCTTGAACACTGTAATTCATTTTATAGCTGCTTTCCCACAATGTGTGGTACTGGAAGACATCCTTAGGCTGCAGTCTTATGCTCACTTACCTGGAGGTAAATCTCATTGAACTCAATGGAGATGGGTTTTTTTCCAGTAGCCATACAAGTGATTGTGCTATAAATTGGGGAAAGGTGTGGGTTTGTTTGCTTTTTAAAGCACGATCTTCAGCAAATTAATCTGCTATTTTACTTTTAAAATAGTATTTTGCACCTTCTCAGAAGCGGTTAGCTTGAAATGCAGTTTCTTCACAAGGAAAGACAAACTAACGTAATGCAACTGGGGGTGTTGTTGGGCCGAAGGGTGCAACTCCCACAGCATTTATATCTTGCATATCACAGCAGCTTTCTCCCTTCATATTTCGGAATTGTAAAAGACGGGCAAAAAAAGAACTATCAAAAGAAGAGACACTGAAGACATTCATAAACATCTAGACAGAGAATTGCATTTTCAACAAGAGAACCTCAATAGTTAAGGCTACATTTGGGACACTGCTATGACCATCTTATTTTCTCATTATGCTGTCAGAGTTGGAATTCATGTCAGGTTTTGAAGCCATTGAAACAAAGGGTACTTTCATAAACATCCATTTCATAAACTACAGCATATCTAATTCTTTTCAGCTCCGAATGCAGAGTTGAACATAGAGCGTGTGGTCTACAGAGAATTTGCCTGGAAAACATAAAACAATCTACTAGGTAAGTTGGGAAGCTGTTGACATAGGAAATGGAAATGGAAATTTGCTAGTAGTCTCCTATATCTATAGTTTTATACTCTACTTTGCCTGATGCTTGCTGATTGGAGCAGTGTATCTTGATGTTAGTATCCCATTTCAGAAATATTCTGACATTATCTACTTGGCAGTTTGAAAAATAGTATAAAACTCCCAATGTATTTGAGTACATGTTTCAAAACAGCAATTGCAATATCCATTTCCACTGATGCAAGAGGCATGTTAGTGCCCACTTCAAGTAGCTGCATTCCTCAGACAGCAGTATGTGCTCGATTTGAAGGAGGGGTAGTCTTAAAGCATAACTTTTTTAAAAACAACCACCACCACAACCAGAATTGACTAGATTTATTTTCACTGATTCTTGGTAATGCAGAGGAGATAACAAATCTTGCCAAGCATAATTGCTGTCTCCTCTCTGACCCAAAAAGTGTGCACATTAACTCCAATAGGATTTATACATTAAAAGTGCCAGTGCAGATTTATTATTTCAGGAAAACATACCAAATTGCACTTTGCAAACCACTCTCTGTTTACAGTCGTAATGGAGCAAACATTTCAACCAAAACATCTGCCTGACATCACAATGGGCAACTACAAATCTTAGTTCCCCACTCTGCCTTCATATTATCCAGCAGTTTGAGGTGGGTGGGTGGGGGGAAATACCTGTTTCTGTGATGTCACAAAGCACCTTGTTTTCCAATTCTAGGAGCTGGTCTTAAAAATGATGTAGCGTAACATAACACAACAAGGAGGAATCTGCTGCCTGCCTATTCTGGGGCAGCAGAGGGCAAGGCACAGTCTTTAAAACAGCCTTCACCCAAACTAGCATGCCAATGGGAGTTGGCGAATGCTGCTTTATTGGTGTTTTTCTTTTTTAAAAATAGGAGTCTTAAAAGGGAATGCGGCACTGTTGCGAGAACATGTAGTCCACGAGTGGAGAACTTTAGACCCAGGGTCTGAATGTGGTCTTGCAGGCCACTCTATCTGGCCCTCAGGACTCTCTTCAGGCTATACTCCCTCCCCCTATGTCAGGCTCCTCTCCAGTCTGTTCCATGCCCTCGTCAAGTGCTTTGAACTGTGGTAATGCCGCCTGCTTACTTGCCTGCATGGATTTCTGACTTGGGTCTAGGTGGAATGCACCCTATTATACAAAGGTTTGAGTCACATCCGTTTCCCCACCTTACCCTCATTTTTGGCTGTCCTCCACCCCTGCTTCGCTCCCCTGTCCACCACTGACATGCAGCTCGCAGAAGGTTGCCCACAACGTAGCCCTCACGCTGAAAAATGTTCCCCACCCATTTAAAAAGTATACATACAATCTGAGGGTTATCACGGATAAGCACACTCGTCCTCCACCTGCAAAGCCTTTTAAAGGGAAAACAACTCCAAAAGCCCAACAGGCACGAGTGTTTAAGGACAGGAAGGAATGTGCATTAATTGTCACCACTGACAGAAACCCTGACAGCTGAACAACTATACATGTGGTACCATTAAACACACACACACACACACTACCAGATCTGACAAGTTGAGTGCAAAATGCCACAAGACCAATTATTAAGCAGCTTGTATGTTTGAAAACTGGCCACTTTAAGCTCCCATTGTTATGGGCCAAGAAGCAGATTGTGATTCCATCTGCCTTCCAAACAGTGCAAGTGAGTACAGTAGACCTTTGCGTCGACTGCCAGTGTTTGGCAACTCTCTTTTTTTCTTTTCTTTCTTGTCCTTTTCTTTTTGGTTTGGCAGCCTTCTGCCAATCTATATACTGTGGGCCCATGCAAACCTATTTCCTCTGTTTTCCTTTGATTCACTTGCTTTAAGCACAGGAGAAGGGAGTGACCACTGCAACTTTGCCTTTCCAGCCCTGTTATTTTTGGAAAACATTCAAACCTTTTAAATATTGGCTTGGTGAGCTTTGCCATGATAAAGCTGGAGGAGAACCTCTGATCTAACAGCACCACAATCACATGGGAAAATAGGAGTATTGTTCCTTCATCTTACTATTATAGCTATAGCAGAAGTGATGTGCAGTCTTATGGAATATTACTAGGGTTTTGTCCAGAAAATCATGAACAGAAGCCATGTTCATGTGGATGATACCCCTTTTACATGCCTTCTATGCTGCCTGGATGTTTTAAGATACATACACAAGTACAAATGGAAGGATAGTATGTGTGAATTTAAGGCAGAATGCATATACAGGGTGAGTCCTACAAAAGACGCCCCGTGGATACAGAGTACACATGTTCCACGGGGCCTCTTTTAAAAGACTCACCCTGTACATTTTGGGACCATTTCTGGATGCTTGTGCTACTTATAGCTTGGATTACCATGATTAGCAAAGCATGGTTGATTTACCATGATTAGCAAAGCATTTGCCAGTGCATTAGGTTGGTAATGCATACAAGGTCAGTAAGATGATACCAAGATTGTTCCAATAAAAAGTCATTAGCTGACCCTCTTTATGTCTTCTGCTCTCCAAGCTCAATAGAGTACCTGTTCTTTCTATCAAACTCATATCATGCATGACAGAGGAAATTCGGATTTGTGGTTGATCTGGACAACTCCTTTGGTGGTCTAATTTTAAACCACCTGTTAGCAGAGAAGTGATTTATAAATTTTAAAAACAAAATAAAGACTATTTCTTTTCTTTCTTTCTTTCTTTCTTTCTTTTTAAAAAATCAAACTTCTTCCTTCTCTTCTTTGCCTGGCCATTCAACATACTTTGACCAAAGTGACCACAAAGGCTGTGTATATATAACGCCAAGTGTCACAAACGAGATCCTTTCAGAAACAGGAAGTAAAAGTGTTCAGTTTAAACGTTGGAAACAACTCCAATGAGATTTAAATCAAAAATCTCCCACCTTTAATATGCAACTCTTTGTTAAGCAGTTACTATTAAATACCGACCTGGAATCTGCTGGCAACAGTCCCAGCCTTTGTTCTCATAAGGAAGTAAGCTTAGTGCTGTTGGGAATATTATGCCAAATGTGCTCCTGAACTTGGGGGAAATGACTGTTTTGTATTTTGAGCTGTATTATGCTAAGTGAATTCTAAATCCTAGTGTTAATAATAAATAACCAGTGGCAGTTGCTATCTTAAAACACACAAATGTGGAATGCAATTAAACCTAACCTGTACAAAAAGCCCAGTGTAAATTCTAGGCTAACCTAAATTTCACTTATTTTCCCTGCTAAATGGTTCTTCCCCAACAAAACACTGCAAGGCTGCCCTTTCACCACCACCACCACCCTACAGCAATGCCATGTTTGTTTTCTTGCTGAACAGTGTACATTTTAATGGTGCCAAGATGCTTTATCAAGCCTTACTCCCTCTATTTTATGTAATCCAACAATTGGCTCAAGAAGGATGGTCAACCTACCAGTATGAGAACATCACCCTGAAAACTATTTGTGCACAACCCAAAACCGCAATCCTATCCATCCTTACCTGGGAGTCAGTGTGACTTGCTCTTGAGTAAACATGCTTTGGACTGGCCTGTTAGTCATTTGAGAGAAGTGTGATTAAGTTCAGCAGAGAATTACCAAGAGTTCTCTGGTGGTAAGAGAGAGGAAACCATGACTTACAAAAACTTCTGAAAGTCAATCCTAATAGTGGCTTCTTGATTCATGTATCTGTGTCAAAGTATATATTTAAAACTTAGAATAGTACATGGTCTTCCTTTATAGACTAAGGAACCAGATGTATAAATGGCCTGATCAGGGTTTTTTCATATGTATATTTAACTTTGTGCTCTAATAATTTCTTGCAACAAGAGATCTGAAGTTAAAGAAAAGCATTAAATGGACAAATCTACAATAAAATATGAGCCTTATTTAATGGCATTAAAGGAAAACTGGATTCTTAGCTGTTTTATCAGCTCTGTCTACTACATCATATTTTAGTGAACTTTTATAGCAGTAGACAGTGCTACAGCAACTTGATTATTTTAATACTGATACACCTCAAGACTTTCCAGATTCAATCAACACGATCCACCGAGGAAGGCTACCTGTTCAGTTGATATACACATTTAGATAGGGATACGCATTTTGGTGTGTATTTGGTTCCCATTCAATCTGATAGCTCTATGTGATGTGCATCTCCACTGGCTGGATGTGAGAGAGGACAGGGCTTCTGTGCCTTTAATAGCCATGTAGAAGATAGAATTTCAGCGGGTGTAACTTACATCACAAGTGCATCTACGTAGCCATTCCCTGTGCTACATGACTATTAAAGGTGTAAGAGGTCAGCGTTCTTTTGCATCTCTCTGTCCCACTCCATCTGGATCCACTAGTCCAACATATGAAAGCATAATTGACAGTGTACACCTATGCATGCCTACTCAGATGCAAGCCGCATTGCATTCAGTAGAACTGATTCAAAGGTAAAAAATGGATCTGAAGCTGGATCAGGACCAGTGTCAGTTTTCCTTACAGAATAATGTCTGTGTGCAATTATAATTTGAGAACGCGCTCTCGGTATGACAGAGAGGACTGGTAGAGAAATATTGAAAACAAAACTTGCAGGACTCAATAAAACGAGATCTTTCTGCTGTGAGTGAAGCAAAGATATGCTGTGAGTCTATGGTTTCTTGATGAAATACCTTGTAAATCCTGCAAAAGAAAAGAAAAAAAAAAACAGCTAGAACAAGCCAATTTCACATAGTGGGGCCTTTGCCAGAAACATGCTATGAGGACCTCAAGTGTTAGCTTTCTACAGCTTCCATTACCCTGGCAAAACAAACAAAGATATATTGATTGTTTCTGTGTGGGTACCATTTATTTATTTGTTTGTTGGTTTTTTTGCAGAAAATTTCAAAAGGAAATGAAAAATGGCCTGATTAGTCTCCCACTCAGTGTAAATCAAGGGTAATGTCACTAGTTTAATCAATACAAACAGTAAAATGTAAAGAACAACATAACCTATAAACTAAAACTGGAATAAAGACCGGAATTATTTATTTTACCAGGAGAAAGATGGGGAGGAAAAAATGCACACCCCTGAATGCCTATGAAGAATTAGAATGCATTGTTAGAATTCTTACTGGTGACAGGAACAAAAATAGTGGAATTTATCAGAGTTACATAATCTATATTTTCCACCAGAAAAAGCTGTATTTTACCAGACTAATAACATTTTGGTCCTTAGGCTGAAATCTCTCACCCACATATACATCCTAGGGAGTAAGCCCCATTGAAAAAATTGGGACTTGCTTTCCAGAAAAGATGAATAGGGTTGTGATATAAGTTTACCAAGGTTGGAATCCAAAGAACCACACAGGCAGTGTAATCCTGTACATGCATATTTGGAAGTGAGCTCCTGTAAACCCCATGAGGTTTAATTTTGAGGAGACATACATAGGTCAAGCAAGGTGCCTGAGCTAGCCTAGTGGAAATGTAGCGATGTTCTTAGAAGAAATGACCCTATCACCCTCACCATTTTGTAAACTGCTTCTGAAAATGCCTCGTGTAGGATGAGGTCCACTGGTAGAAAAAAAAATCATATAAAATTCCTCTTGGGCTTACATAATTTGTTTTGCTGTTCTTTGGAACCTGGCCTAATATAGCGTCACGTGGATACAATCTGGAAGCAGTGAGTGATGATGGGTTTGGATATGGGAAACCTAAAGCTCAAATCCTCGCTCAGACATGGAACTCACCATCTATCAAATCCATTTGCAGCCCAGGGTTATCAAGATAAAAAGCTGCTGTGTGCTCCATGAATGAAAGATGGGGTACAAAAGTAAGAAATTTGATGGGGATGCAAATTTGGCTGCACCCAGACTTTGGAACTCCCAAAAGAGACTAGCCTGGCACCCTCCTTATTGTCCTTCTGCCCACAGGTTTTATTCTTTTTATTCTATTTATTGTTTTATTCTGACAGGCTTTTGAGAACTGACTGTTTTTATGGAAACGGTTTTTTATACTGTTGTGATGTTTTTAATATCTGCATTTTAATAATTTGTTTTTATATTGTTTTGATTCTGTTAAACTTTAAGAACTTTTAAACTATTTTTAGCTTTCTGTGTTTTACCCATGTTTCAATTTTTTGTAAACCACCTTGACTCTCAGCTGTGGGGAAAATGTGAGAAATAAAGAAATAAGAACTTTTGACATTCCTTATTTATATCCCTGTATTGCTAAAGAGCAAAATTTGACATCTGAGTAAACATGTTGAGTACCATGCTGCAGACATATATAAAAAGAGGATGTAAGTGATCTGCTTTGTTCCAAAATATTAAATAAGTCTTTCTAAATATTTGTGTGCATATATATATATATATATATATATATATGCAGGTTTTGGTGTCCTCGGGTGTCTTCCCGTGTAAAAGTTGGGGTGTCTAGGCGACGTTTCGACGAGGTCTCACTCGTCATCTTCAGGCTGGTGCTTTCGGCTTCTTGTTACTGGAACAGAGCGGGATCTCAATGTTTGAGTTCCTATAAATACTGTAGAGGGGGTGTGGTGTCTAGCCTCCAATGTTCTGGGCAGAGAGGAAGTTCCCAGGCTAGTGTGCCTTTTCTTCTTTTGTTCCTTAATTACTTGAGAGATACCTTGAGTGATTTCTTGAGTGATATCCTGAGTACCACTTAGGTGGGTCATTAGGTGTGGATTAGTTGCTAAAGTCTTTGTGTCTTGACCTCTTGAACTTTGTGAAGAGTTTTCCTGAGAAGATGGCTGTATTGCACTTAGTTGTGCTTTGGCTTGGCTTCGTGTATAGGGGCGAGCTGTGGTTTTGTGGCTTGTGTCAGCCAGATCTGTGTAGGGATTGCAGGGGGGTGCAGCATCCGGAGGTGCCACCATGGATTGGCTACTGGATGGTGTCAGTAATTCATCTGTGGAGAGGGTCTGGGTTTGGGTCTGGTGTGGTTGATTGGTGTTGGCGTTCTGTGTGCCTCTGGATCTGGTGTCAGTTTTTGTGGGGAGGGCTAATTTCCAGATGTCTGGCAAGCGGGATGTGTCGTCCCGCTTGTTCATGTTGTGAGGGTGTTTCTCTATCTCGATGGCTTCCATGATTATTCTCTTGTGGTGATGTTCCGTGTTAAAGAGCAATTTGGAATCTGCAAAATTAATTTCGTGTCCTGTTTCTTTCATGTGTTGGAAAAGAGAGGAAGTTTTTTCTTCTTTTTTGACGGCATTCTTGTGTTCTGCGATACGTGCATTTATTCGTCTGTTTGTTTGTCCAATGTACGTGGCTGGGCAGACTTTGCAGGGTATTTCATAGATCCCTTGGTTTTCCAACTGGATTTTATCCTTGGGGTTTCTGAGGATATTGGCTATTTTTTGGTTGGTGCAAAAGGCTGTTTTGATATTGTGTTTATGGAGGATTTTGCTAATTTTATCTGTAGTGCCCTTGATATAAGGAAGGAGGGCCATGCCATTGTTTTCTTCTGTGTCTTGGTTTTTGGGGGGTGTTTCCTTTTGGATTAGCTTCGTAATCCTGTTTTGCTGGTATCCATTGGCAATTAACACATTTGAGAGATTCTGTAACTCAGTTGTCAAGTGGTCTTTGTCAGCCAGGCGTTTGGTTCTGGAGATGAGAGTCTTGGCTACGGAGTTTATTTGTGCAGGGTGGTGGTGTGATTGTGCATGTAAGTAGCGGTTGGTGTGTGTTTTTTTCTGGTAGATAGTGTGTCCTAGGGAGCCATCAGGTTTTTTGTAGATTAGGACGTCAAGGAAGGGAAGTTGGTTGTTGGCTTCTATTTCCATAGTGAATTGTATTTTGGGGTGTAAGTTGTTGAGATGTGTGAGGAAGCTATCCAGTTTTTCCTTCCCGTGTGGCCAAATTACAAAGGTGTCGTCAACATATCTGAGCCAAAGTTTGGGTTTGTGTTCTGACTTGTCTAAAGCATTGGTTTCAAAGTGTTCCATGTACAGGTTTGCGATGACCGGTGAGAGGGGTGATCCCATAGGTGCTCCTTCTATCTGTTTGTATCTTTGTCCATTGTGGATGAAGTACGTGTTGGTTAGGCAGTGGTTGGTCAGGTCCAAGATGTATTCGGGGGGATTGTATTTGTTTTGAATAGCTGTCAAGGCTTCATTAATGGGCACTTGTGTGAAGAGAGATACAACATCGAAGCTCACAAGTAGGTCATTAGGATGTAGGTTTTGCTTCTTTATTGTTTCTATGAACTGGAAGGAGTTTGGTACGTGTGAAGAGATGGATTCTGCATAGGGCTGAAGTTGCTTGGCGAGAAATTTAGCGAGATTTTGTAGAGGTGAGCCTATGGAGCTGACTATTGGTCTGAGTGGTGTTCCTTCTTTGTGTATCTTGGGGAGGCCGTAGAGTTTGGGGCATCTGGATGATTTTTCTCTGGGGATGATTCTTAGCTGGATTTCTTCACTGATAGGAGAGGCTTTTATTTTGGATTTGGTGGTTTTTTCCAGATAGGTGGTGGGATCTGTTTTTATAGGTTTGTAGGCAGGATCTTGGAGTAGCTTTGATAGTTTTGCTTGGTAGTCCGATGTGTTCATCACCACTGTGGCATTACCTTTGTCTGCTGGGAGAATGATTATGTTGTTGTCTTTCCTCAGGTTGGTGAGTGCTTTCTGTTCTTCTTTGTGTAAATTGCTTCTGGGTGGTTTGCTGGAGCAGAGGATGTTGGTGACTTCAAGTCTGATTTTATTGGCTTCATCTGGGTTGAATTTGGTTAGGCTAGCTTCGACTCCGCATATGATGTTTTCCGTGGGGATGCGTCTCGGGGCGACTGCAAAGTTGAAACCTTTGGAGAGTACTTTGGTTTCAGTTGTGGTGAGGATCCTGTCTGATATGTTATGTACTGTTTGTTTCATGGGTTGCTGTGGAGGGTGGCCGGGCTTCTGGCGTTTCTCTAGTTTGTGGAGTTTGTTGGTGTGTGTGTCTGTCTTATGTGAGGTCTCCAGAACCAAACGCCTGGCTGACAAAGACCACTTGACAACTGAGTTACAGAATCTCTCAAATGTGTTAATTGCCAATGGATACCAGCAAAACAGGATTACGAAGCTAATCCAAAAGGAAACACCCCCCAAAAACCAAGACACAGAAGAAAACAATGGCATGGCCCTCCTTCCTTATATCAAGGGCACTACAGATAAAATTAGCAAAATCCTCCATAAACACAATATCAAAACAGCCTTTTGCACCAACCAAAAAATAGCCAATATCCTCAGAAACCCCAAGGATAAAATCCAGTTGGAAAACCAAGGGATCTATGAAATACCCTGCAAAGTCTGCCCAGCCACGTACATTGGACAAACAAACAGACGAATAAATGCACGTATCGCAGAACACAAGAATGCCGTCAAAAAAGAAGAAAAAACTTCCTCTCTTTTCCAACACATGAAAGAAACAGGACACGAAATTAATTTTGCAGATTCCAAATTGCTCTTTAACACGGAACATCACCACAAGAGAATAATCATGGAAGCCATCGAGATAGAGAAACACCCTCACAACATGAACAAGCGGGACGACACATCCCGCTTGCCAGACATCTGGAAATTAGCCCTCCCCACAAAAACTGACACCAGATCCAGAGGCACACAGAACGCCAACACCAATCAACCACACCAGACCCAAACCCAGACCCTCTCCACAGATGAATTACTGACACCATCCAGTAGCCAATCCATGGTGGCACCTCCGGATGCTGCACCCCCCTGCAATCCCTACACAGATCTGGCTGACACAAGCCACAAAACCACAGCTCGCCCCTATACACGAAGCCAAGCCAAAGCACAACTAAGTGCAATACAGCCATCTTCTCAGGAAAACTCTTCACAAAGTTCAAGAGGTCAAGACACAAAGACTTTAGCAACTAATCCACACCTAATGACCCACCTAAGTGGTACTCAGGATATCACTCAAGAAATCACTCAAGGTATCTCTCAAGTAATTAAGGAACAAAAGAAGAAAAGGCACACTAGCCTGGGAACTTCCTCTCTGCCCAGAACATTGGAGGCTAGACACCACACCCCCTCTACAGTATTTATAGGAACTCAAACATTGAGATCCCGCTCTGTTCCAGTAACAAGAAGCCGAAAGCACCAGCCTGAAGATGACGAGTGAGACCTCGTCGAAACGTCGCCTAGACACCCCAACTTTTACACGGGAAGACACCCGAGGACACCAAAACCTGCATTCCTGTACCCGTGAAAATCTACGAAAGCAAATATATATATATATATATATATATGGTACCAATAATTTCCTTGAAGTTGTTCTGAAATGTGCTACGTTATCCATATCTATCACATAATGGATAGCGCTCTTCAATATTCAGTGATGCAAATTATTTGCTAAATTTCAAAAACAATTGTTACAAACTATTCTGTGCTTTTAATCATTGATTTTAATCATTGATTTACCAACTCAGTGTTTTTTTAATGAAGCCAAGATTAACATGGACTTTTACATTCAGCAAAAGCAAAAAATCACGCCTGTCATTATTCTGAATTGCATCAAAAATCATGTCACCCATAGTGAGTGCTGAATTAATCATTTGGCTAAATTATAGAGCTTGAATGAAGCTCACAACTGCATGGGCCATGTAGCTCAATCCTAGTCATCCTTACATGCAAGGTAGATCACTACTATTATTCTATGCATTGTATGGGCTGAAACTCAAGAGGTGGTGACTGCCAAAAGGCCTCCCATGAGGTCACTGCTGAGCGTTAGAACTGGGGTTTTTCCAGCTCTCATTCTTAGCTGGAAAGTCCTGGAGGACCTGTTCCCTGCCTGGCAGGCCTTTCCCACCTGGCCTGGGAGGGCAGAGCCCTGACTGACTCCCAGTACAAAAACTGAGGCTGTTGAACAGACTTTGGGGCTGAAAGGTTCACCTGCTAGATTTCTACCTGGAACTCCTGGAATCTTGCATCTTAGTGAATGGGGTGTCTCGGGGGTGGAGTGCAACACTATTGTTTAGCTCAGATCATTCAAATGAAGACTTCTTGTGTACAAAGGAAGAAATGCAGGCCCAAGCCACAAAGAAAACTGTGCCCTGCCTAGGACACAGCTCAGTAAAATTTTCAATTTCAGGTCTGATTCCTGGAATATGGAGTGCTTTCCCCTCATCATGGAGCAACTGCAGTTGGTCCCTGTTTCCAACACGGTTTACTTAAGCATAGTCAGAGTTAGGCTGTATACATTTTTACTCCAGGTCCAATATGCTCCCACTATTGGTGTTTGAAGCCAATTACACTATGACGTTAGCCACAATCCATCTGTAGCCCATGGCTTCTTGAGAAGTACTCCTGTTTATGATGTGCTTTTCCTCAAACCATCTGATTTCCAAACTGCAGTTAAGCTGAGGTGTGTACATTTCAGGTAGCTGTTGTGCACGCACAGATGATACGTTCAGTGAACTAGACTTCAACACTGTAAAACAAATTGGGTCACCCACTCAACATGATATAGTGTACGTAACTTTAGGCATACCAAAGCCCATTAACTCTTTAAAACTCTGCTTCAAAAAGCTATGTCCATCTTCTGGAATGTACATGTGGCTGACACCCTCCACTTTTCATTTCTGCTAGGCAAAGGTAATTGGTAAACATTATGTTTTGCCAGTAGTTGCAATATATTTTTTTAGTATTTCTAGAACTGCCCATGTACTTTTTATTTTATAGAAGAAAGGCTAGCAGCAAACAGCCCTTCATTATAAGATTGTACAGTACTATTAATTAGGGTTGCCCCCTTTAAAAAAACAAAAAGTCCTTGCTCTCTTACCTTTCAACAGCTGATATACAAAACTTGAACTGATGGAAGTGTTCTGCTCACTTGTTTTCATGCCAGAAGGAACATCAGCACCTGTATTTCACAACATAGGAAGCAATTAAAGGTACAGGTTCCAGTAAACTGATGGTGATAATAATGCTTAAAGTTTGTACAGTGCTGTACAGTGTTTCATATGAAAAATCTCTTGACAAACTTCATTGCTCTCTTTTTTCACAAGTCAATTTTTAAAGTAACAGGAAGGAAATCGAAGTAAAATACGTCCCTTTTGGCACCCAGATCACGGACCCTCTAGAGACCACAGTCTAAGAACCCCTGCCCCATATGGCTGATTATGAAGGACCTCCCCCCAACCGGATTTCATATCACATACCAAAACAGAACCAAAATACTGTAGCAAATGCCTCTGAGAATAAACAGGCTACCTCCCCGCAAGTCACAGTGGTACCTACCCAAACTTATTGGGAAAGATGCTATTGGAAAAGTGCAGCCTCTCCTCTGAGCTTCCCTTATAGTGCCTGCTTGGCTTCTTGGTCAGACATAAGATGTGATAAACTGGAAACCTATTCTAACACCCACCCACACCCAAACTACAGCTAAAAAGAGTAGAGGAATGAGGTATGTTTAAGTCGCTGCATTGGGAGAAGTAGGTATGTGGAGCATGCTGGGAATTGTAGTTTACACTATCGGAAATAAGCGGCTCGGCTTTCACCGCTTCAACTACAACTCCCACAAGGCAAACCACCTCTGCGCAACACATTTGCCCCTTTCCGTTCAGCGGAGAAAAACCCGGCGGTTCTACTTCGTCTCTTTCAGGTTAGCCAAAGCGTGTGTGTTGCAGAAGCTCAGCCGGGGAGTTCCAGCTCTCTGCGCATGCAACTCAGAAATAAAGCCGTTTTCAGCTTTAGGAGCTGCAGTAGCAGCAGCAGCAGCAGCAGCTGTGTAACTAGGCGGCATGTTTACTCTCTGAGAAGCTTAGAACTGTTGAGTTTTGCAGTGCAAGCTCTTGCAAACTGCAGAGGAACAGACGAGGCCTCGTCCCTTCCCAAGGCGGCTGCCAAACGACAGGCGGGGTGGGATGGGGGGCGATGCATGCTTACTCGGAAGCAAGTCGCACCGGGTTCAATGGGGTCTCACGCCCGCCTAGCCAGCTGAATACAGAGGATTGCAGTGTCGCTTTACGGATGGCTACGCCTTCTGCCTCCACTCATTTGACACTCATTGGTCGGCCGACGGCTTAGGGATTGTCTCAGCCCGGCGGGCGTGCTAAAAAATAAAAAGGTCGTCGGAAAGCATCCACCCCCCCGCCCCGGAGCAGTGAGCTCTGGGCGCAGGTGCGGGCCAGTGGCCTCATCAGCTGTTGAAACCCAGAGAACAGAGTCCGGGCTTGTCCCCCCGCGCCCAGTTTTGTCTAATCTCTTCTTGCCCCTCCTCCCGCTTCCTTAACCTCCCGTCATCCTGCACTTTCGCTCGTCTCTCTTTCCCGCCCAGAAGTGCCTTAAGAGCCTGCTACCCTGTGTTTGCAGGTGAGCCCTTCGTATCCCGGGCAAGGGACTTGTTTGTTGAGCTGGTCAAACAGTGAGCCTGACGGGATGGGGAACGTGGGAACAAGTGTCCTTCCAGAAAGGAGCGGGAAAAGAGAAACGCAGCGCTGATTTAACTCCACCTACTTTATATAGCTATCGTTGCCTCTCTGGTGCTTTAAAGCAAAAACAAACCACAACTCGTGTGCCCGGCGTGCGTGTGGCCCGGATTTCTTAGCCAAGCGCCAAGGTGTCTTTCCCCCCCTATTGCATCCGGCGTTCAGAGATAAGAGGGGGAAATGGCCTATATTCGGGCGCAGGCAGCTTGTATAACTTGCAAGACTTTTAAAAGGAAAACCATGATGAGTTTGGCGCTTTGCTTTTCCTCGCTGGAAATTTGTTGAAGTCTCCCGGGCTTGAGGGGGTGGCGTGCAACCGAGGGGAAAGTGCGGCGAAGGAGAAAGTCCAAGCCCAAAGGGCTTTTTTTCTCTCGGCTCGCCACAAATTTCCACTCCGTTCAAAGAGGAACTCTTTCTCTCCTTTCTAAGCGAGTGTTTTGGTTTCAGTTCAATTCCACCCAAGGCCCTCACCCTTCTCCTTTCCCACGCGCTTCCGTTGGTTTCTTCGGCTTGTTTGTTTTCCCTTCTTAGCTCCGCCGTACTCGGCGGTTTTGTAACATGCTGTGCGTTTCTCTGGTGGAGGGAGGGTAATGTCAAGCTGTGGCGTCCCGAAGAGGGAATTCTCAAAAGGAGAGCTGTACTTAAAGAGCGGCTCTGAAAGTTGACTTCCTAATAAAAAGCGCCCAGCAGGGTTGCTTAGAAAACAAACGAGCCTTTTAAATATATATATAAACACACACACTTGCCTCTTTTCCTCAGCCTGGTGAATATTCTGGAGGGGTAATCATGCCCCCTCTTTCTATTGAAATCAGTTGCTGCCTCGTGTCCAAAATCTCCATATGCCTCTATGACACATGTGCTTTCTGTGACATAGTTATGCCATAAAACATGGTCAGTCCCACCTCTGCATATGCTTTTTAATGCACTGCCACTACAAGCCATTTTAATCACCATAGCTTTCATTTTTGTATTTGTGCTCAGCTCAACAGCCCCACTTCGAAATATTTATATTCTCTGGAACAGGTTCTCGAGCTGCGGCCTGTGAGCTTCATTCAAGGGACCCATGAAGTGTCTGTGAAAATACCATTGAAAAGTGCACGACATCTAGCACAGCATATTGAAATTGCTACTAGAGGTAGACATATTATTTATGTGGTCCGCCAAGACCCTCTGCAGTTTTCAAGTGGTCTGTGTGTGTGGGGGGGGGGGAATTGGGAATAATTACTCTGGAGCAGGGTGCTCCAACTTTTCATATCAAGTGGGCTGCAAGAGTACTTTGTCGTGGAACCCACTAGCCTTGTCATACCTGCAAGTGGGGGTGGGAGCAAGGCCAAAATTTGACCTTCTCCGGGCCTCATGCTTCCCAAAGTGAGGCACTAGACTTTGGGAAGGAGGGACGGGGCTCTGGTGGGATCACAGAGTCCTCCCACTTCCTTCCCAAAGCTGGGAAAGCACTTACTAGGCTTTGGGAAAGAGGAGAGAAGACTCTGGGACCCTGTCAGAGCCCTCAGGTCTCCTTCCCAAATCCCAGAGCCTCGCTTACCTGGCTTTGGGAAGGCAGCACGAGGGCTGAGGGGACAACAAATGTAGGCCGCACATTGGATACTCTGCTCTAGAGAGTTGTACAACCCTCTCTGTGTTAATTAATACGTATATGGGATGGCCTTTCTGTGTTCCCCAGCAGTTCAGAATCTAGGTATTAGGAGAATAGAATATAGTGGTATCTCGGGTTAAGAACTTAATTCGTTTTGGAGGTCCGTTCTTAACCTGAAACTGTTCTTAACCTGAGGTACCACTTTAGCTAATGGGGCCTCCTGCTGCTGCTGTGCTGCCACTGCACGATTTCTGTTCTCATCCTGAAGCAAAGTTCTTAATCCGAGGTACTATTTCTGGGTTAGTGGAGTCTGTAACCTGAAGCGTCTGTAACCTGAAGCATATGTAACCTGAGGTACCACTGTGCAAGTTTGATGTGAGAACAGCTCCTACTGTATTTTGGTGTGTTTGAATAGGAAATAGGTTAAGTAAGTTCTCTGAAACCAAGTTAGTCTTACTTTACTCTTCCAAAACTAAATATATTTATATTAAAGACCCTTCTCAGGTCTGCATTTCATTGAAAACCAAGCTATGTTTATCCCAAATAGTTTAAAAGTGATGGCAATGTAAATTTTGGTACCATTGCCTCTAGGTTATATTAAGAGGTAATCAGCTGGTGGACAAATTGACATTTGGGGGGTGGCGACTGAAATGTTTTGGGAGCAATGCCATAATTTTAGTAACTGTTCATCTAGGGAGCTCAAAAACACTTGATTGTTAAATGCCAGTATTGCAGTTTCAAGTGCTCAGGTAACCAGGTATGGGGTGGCATTCTGCTAAGCTTTATTCTGAGGAGACCCATTGCAATGAATGGACCTAGCTTGGTCATGTTCATTAATATCAGTGGGTTTTCGCTGAATAAAGTATAATTGAACACCACCCACGCTGCCGGTAGTTTTTCCAGCCCTGTAACCCATGTTTATTCATTGACTTTATCTAGTTAGCCAAAAGCTTTGCAGACTTTGATGGTGTGCTAATAGGTCACAATGATTCCCTCTTTTGAAATAAATACATATTTTAAAGATTTCGGAGTAGCTTATGAATCCAGGTAGGTGTGCTTGCAAGCCAGCGTCAGCAACTTTTATCTGCAGCCTGATCCATGACAAGTTAATTACACCACTTATGCAGCAACTGCACAGATGCTCTATAGGAAGCTATAGTAGTTATACTGTAACTTGTGTCACCCTGGCTACTTTATCTCCTGATAACTCTGTAATTAACTTGTCACCACTGT
This sequence comes from Podarcis gaigeae, assembly GCF_964106915.1. Lineage (NCBI taxonomy): Eukaryota > Metazoa > Chordata > Lepidosauria > Squamata > Lacertidae > Podarcis > Podarcis gaigeae. The sequence goes on along the minus strand of NC_139681.1, from coordinate 42,781,915 downwards.
TTAATGCTTAACGTATGTAGAGAATCAGTTAATGGCATCGCTAAAGTGATAGTAGCCTGAAGGAGAAGCTCATGCCCACTGGGAAGGCTATCAGGGATTGCTTAAACACAAAACACCCGGGCCTGACCTGGAAAGGCATTAAGAAGCTCATTTGTTAGGGCGCTTTGGGTAGAATGTTAAGAGTGTTCCTGATAAACATACAGCTAGTGTTCAACAGCCCTCTTTAAAGTGCAGGTTTTGGAATTGCATTAATTTCCAGTAGCAAAAAAAAAGCAGCAATATAATAGGTGTATTTTCAGCCTAAATGAAGTTCGAGAGAGAACGAGGGGTTTTGTTAACATTACTGCATATGTAATCATACACTTAAGAATGTTACCTTGTCTGAACAATACATAACTACTTCTTACACTACCCTAGAGACCACTAACGTAAAAGATGACACCCTACTGCACATGTTAAAAACTTTAGGTTATACGGTGGTGGCTTCTCTCAATCAGATCAGAGATGAATCATAGTCTCATGGGAACAAAATACTGTTCCTTTCTGCACCATTCTCAAGAATAGTGAGCCTTTCTGGGCACAATGCAGCTCTTTTATAGAGAGTTCCAGTTTCTTGCTGGAAAGAAAGTGCTGCCTGTTATTAGTGATAAATTTGCATGTTTTGAAGAAACTTACAGAATGAACAAAAATCCTAGATGTGTGATAGCTTAAATTCTAAACTTTATGTTTATGAACGCATCATGTACTTTTAAAGATTTCCCGTGTTAGAATAATTTCCTGTTTGCAACACTTGTGTAGTCAGCAAAGTATCCAATGCTGTCTGTATTGCCCATTCCCAGAAGTCGAAGGGCGAAACTGAATGCACGTTCTACCAATAGCATAACTCGTAAAAGCAAGCACTTGTTAAATCTATTTGTTTTTATTATAGACATCGATCTGCCAGTCGCAATAATGCATTTATGGACATTTTTCTGCAAGCACAGCGCTGGTGGCAGTTTTTACTGACAAATTGAGTCATATGGACAGTAGTTCAAAATAAGCTTACTTTATTGACAGATTGTGCAGTTCTCTAGTTCACAGAGTCTTCTTAAGATATTTGGATTGGCAAAAAGAGAGAGAATATAGCAGAAATATAAGACAACTGCTCTAATTTTTGAAGGGGGAACCTGTAAAATCGGTGTCATGGGTAGCCATGTTTTTCAGCAATTTTAATTGTGGGTAATTTTAGATTATGAAAGTACTATGGTGCCACATGAACAAAGTTAGCTGGTAGACAATGGAGCCCAAAGCATCTTGCATCTCAGTTTGTGCAGCCATTTAGGATGAACCTAGGAAGTTTAGGAAGTCTGAAAAGGTCTCTCCAAAGCTGAAAATATCAGGGGTAACAACTACTGACTGTCTGTCCTACATGAGTTTGCCATTTTGTTCTCTCTTCACTTGGTTTGGAAGGATTCTATTGGTGCTTTGGTAGTTTGTTTCAGTTTTCACCACCCTGAATCATTTGGGGTCATTAATGAACTTGTCCACTTAAGTGGTTATCTCTGACTCCACAAAATAATATGTCGTTAACAGTCCCAGTTTCATCCTTACTGGGCGCCACTGCTTGCTTGCTGCCCTCCATTATGAAAATTGTTCATTGCATGTACAAACTTCTTTCAACCAATACTTATTAGTAGATACAGTGGTACCTTGGGTTAAGTACTTAATTCGTTCCGGAGGTCTGTTCTTAAACTGAAACTGTTCTTAACCTGAAGCACCACTTTAGCTAATGGGGCCTCCTGCTGCTGCTGCGCCGCCGGAGCATGATTTCTGTACTCATCCTGAAGAAAAGTTCTTAACCTGAGGCACTATTTCTGGGTTAGGGGAGTCTGTAACCTGAAGCGTATGTAACCTGAGGTACCACTGTAGCATACTAATTCTGCCTTGTAAATGATGGTGCTAATGAATCAGTTGCCATTATAATGATATTTAAATTGTGTTACTGTGATTTAGATCAATCGTAAAATGCAAGCAATGAAATAATTATCCTCAGCATGGAGACCATTCAGATGCAGGATACTGCTTTGGCATTTATTTACTGTGTTCTTCGGGACTTTGGTGTTCTTGAATGACTTTTCCACAGTGTCAAAGAAGACCCCCTGAAAAAAACAAGTCCAAGTGATAGTACTGTATATTGAGCACAAAATTTAGAACAGAGCATTGCTTTTGCAGAGGTCAAATAAGTAGAATAGCTACTTATAAGAGGATGCCATTGGCCAGATCTCTTTTAACCAGTGAAGTGCCGCAAATTCACACTTCATTGAACTTGTTTGTGATAACTTTATTGAATTGAATTTATACCCTTCCCTTCTGAGCAAACCCAAGGTGGCAAACAAATACATAGCAAAAAGTTTTTTTAAAAAACAAAAACAACAAAAACCCATTCGAAAACAGTTGAAACATTCTAAAAGCAATTAAACATTCTGGGAGCATATCTGAGAACTTGGCTTTAGAGAGACGAACAAAATGCCATCTGACAGTACAATTTCTTGACCAACTTTACTATCTTTGAAGGGAATGTTCACAAAGTCATGCACAATGCACGTGAAAATAATGCTGTTATTGATAGGAACTGTTTATCCTGTGAAGCAAATAATCTTTGGAAAGATGAATACTCAAAGTTGGGTGGGTATCTCACTATAAAGATTATACTGTGCACACTTATGACTAGTCCCGTTGACTTACCTGCTCCTTCCAGGCTATGTGAGAGTGTCTCCTGGGTGTAAATAGCATCCTGAACAGCAAAATAAGTGAAATATTTTGGCTTTATCTGGCACTAAGCTCCTGAAGTATAAAAAGGATGGTTAGAAACAGAGCGGGGTTCTATAGGACCAGCACTTCGTAGATTGCACCCAGTGGGTTTAAGATGGGGCAAGTGCAAATGTATTTATTGTCTTGTGTGGTTTATAGTTACTGCCTAAGCTGTTGCTTTCTGAAATTGGAGCTAGGTGGTAGAAATGCGCTTGAATTGGAGGGGTATGAAGATTGCTGCTATAATTATTGCAAATAAAAGTCATCTGTTAGTGGATATGCTTTGTTTTATTTGGTGCCATTAATATTTAAAATGTGGATTTGAATTCTTTTCAGTTATCTCCATTTAGTGGTTGTTGATAATTCCATAGTGAGAATCTCTAAGAATATGATTAACCCTCAGGGTCATCTTATAATGTAATTATTAATGATTGATTCTGTTTATCCTTGAAATCAATATAAAAAGGAAAATTGCTTGGCATATATTTGGGCTTGATTTCTTACGTTTGGTAAACATGACCGCTAGTATTGGCTTTATATATTAAAACACGTTTGAGGGATCTAAAAGTGTGCAGCTTAGTTTTTAAATAATTATGGCGATACGTGGTGGTTCTTACATGACATATGTTAATATGGCCAATAGTGTTAACATCTCCTGCCACTAATAGTTAGGGTGGGGATGTATAGTAATTGATCTTCCTGGGAGTGCTGTAATGTAAAAACAATTCAGGCTGTTTGAAGTATATTTTACAAGTGTGCATTGGGCCTTTGGGATGTTACATTGAAAAACCCAATTGTACAGTTACCATGGGAACCCAATTAGAATAGATTGCTTAGGTTTTTTAGTCTTTTCATCTTGACCAAAAAATCTAATGTACTTTAAATGTTTTCATATGGAATTTTATGCATAGTCTGGATTGATGTAATAATAGCTTTTATTTGAATGCTAAAATGAGACTGTATCCACTGTGTATCAGGGTTTCCCTTCACCACCACAGAAAGATAATATTTTGGAATATGCATACATATTTAAACCCTGTGTTAGCTATCGTATGTTTATTTTTAATTGTAGTCAGGTTTAGTGATTTTTAACACTGTTTCAATAATCCTGAAAAACAAGACTGTTCGTCCATGACTCTTCTCCTGTTGGTAGAATTTGTTGACTGCATTCAGATATTTAAAGGTACTCACAATGAAGAGAAAGGTGCGCTCACCCTATCCACAGGGGACAGGAACGGAAGCAATGGGAATAAATGACTGGGAAGTAGTTTTAAATCAAACATCGGTAAGAACAGTAGTTTAGCAGCAGAATGAGCAGTTTAAGGGAGCTGTGGGATCTCCTTCCTGGAGGTTTTCAGGAAAAGAGCATATAAGTTGGAATACTGATTCCATTGTACAGTATTTTGAAACCTGAAATCCAGAACAGTGGCTATCAGCTGAAAGTAGGAAGCAAAAGGTAGAAACATTACATCTACAGATAGCTTCTTTTTACAGCCTACATTTATAGAAATCTGTGAGGCTGTGTGTTTGTGTAAAAAAGGGCTGTTTTATAAAAACGCTTTCTGAATACTGTAATTCTTTTAGAGAATAGAGGTAGATTCTTATTTCAGCCATATTTACTGCTTTCTCTCATGCTGGGATCTCTCTTAGTGGCAAGCTAAGACACTTCTAATGTCCAGCTGTGAAAGCAGAGCTGTAGCTTGCTTTGGAACAGACTCCCAACATCATTCCTTGATCTACCAAGCAGAGAATGCACTTGGCCTCAATCGGTTTGCCAAATAACAACACAGCTCTTGGAGCTGTGTCTAGCTGTGTGAATTGTTAAAGCATCCATGACATTTCAAGCCAGCTAAATGGCTAAGGAAAAATTATGACTCCTTACTGAGTGCCATCAGTTTTCTCAAACCAAGATTTATTTCTGTTATTTTCAGAACATGCTTGAACATCTATGTGGAGATTGATATAAGACCAAACGTTCAGGAAATTCTAAACCCTGTATGTACAGGCCAGACAAGCAATGCTAGGTTATGCATTGTAAAAATGCCCCTGTTCTGGGTTCCAGCTATGCTGTCTTCTTCCTGGGTATGCCGTTGGATTCCCCGCCCTACTCCCATATTAATTTTTTCTCCCCAACATTCAGCGCTGCTGAGAATGCTTAGTCCTCAGGGGCCTATTGGAATTCAGATTGGGAGGCATAGTGGTTCACTGGTTAAGCTCCTACTTGAAGATATGTTTCCAAAGAGAAGCACTTGGAAACTTGTGTTGTTTGTGGGTTCCCAGAGAATCCCCACCTTGTGCTCTTATGCTTTTTACATCTATGTGAAGCTGCTGGAAGGAGTCATCTGGAGCTTTCAGGCCTATATGTGAACGACAAACGAGCTCTGTTTGTTCATATCATCTAAATCCTGTGAGGCTGTCCAGATGCCAGACCTGTGCCAGGAGATGACAATGGTTAGACCCCGAAGCTGGATCCTGACAAGTTGGAGGCATTGTTGGAGAATGGTTCTTGTGTTTACAGTTGAGGAGATGGCCTGTTCTAAATGAAGCTGAAGGTGCAGATTCATAATATGAGCATACACCTGGATTCAACTCTGTTGCTAGAGACTGAGGTTTTGAGGAATAGTGGCTGGTGTTCTGGGATAGGACTGTCCTCCCAACACCAACATCGCTGCAGCTTACCTGGACTGAGCAGGGCAGCAGCGATGTCAGGGCTGTGTGGGTGACTGGAGGAAACACTGGATTCACTCCACTGCTACATCCAGATAGCTCTGCTTCTAACGCCTACCCTGTCCCACCCAATCCATGCCCAGGTAATCTGCAGCAATGCCAGTATCAAGAGGTCAGGCAGCCCTTTCCCGCCATACTGGCTGCTACTGAAGAAAAGAAAGTACTTATTTGTACAGCACATAGTTGAACTAAGGAATTCGCTACTGCGAGACGTGCTAATGGCTACCGACTTGGATGCCTTTAAAAGGGCCGTAGACAAATGGCTGTAGGATAAGGCTATCAATTGTACTCCCTTCAGTAACAGTATGTCTGTGAATACCATGTGGTTAAAGTGTGGTGGTGCTCATGTCCTGCTTTCAGCCTCCCCATAGGCTTCAGCTTGGCCACTGACAAAGAGATGCTGGTCTAAGCAGGCCTTTGGTCTGATCCAGCAGGTCTCTTCTTATGTTCCTGTAATAATACTGTATTTTATTGGAGATGGAAGGGTGGCAAACTGTATTTTCTCACTTATGACAGTGTGTCAAGTGTGGGGACATCATAGAAGTAAATGTAATACTTAAAGTGCCCAGTAGTCTGGACAGGTTCATCTTTCCTGAGGCATTTGAACTGCTTTATTTATATGGGAAAAACCTGTTGCGGTTGAAAAGTATATTTTCCATAAATCATAAGGAATGTTTATTTCTTATCTGCTTGCTTCCCCGTGTTCATCTATAAGCACCTGCTGCCTCCACAGCACATACTTTCCCTGTGGAAAAGTGGGGAAGCAAGTGGATCTTGGTGGAATTCAAAACCATATTTTCCCTTTGATTAGTCAGCAGGAAAGCTGAAAGGGAAAAAACAACAACCTTTCTTTGAGTCCATCTCATCACTTGAGATCTAGCACTTGACCCCTGCTATTCCCACTTCTTCTCAACCTGACTTTAAGTGCTGTGATGGAGTGCAGGGAATTTCACATTTGTCTGCTAAGATAAGCCTGAATCTCTTCCTATGGGGGTGAGGTCATTAGGAGTTATTGGCTAAATAAAAGTTTAAGGCCTTTGTTCAAGTCACGAAACAAAATGCAAAGTGTTTATTAAACTGCAATATAAGCCGTTTCTGGCTTTGGGTCAGATTCATATTTAAGGGTAAGTGGGCTGCAAGTGGTCACCATGCTATCCGAAAGGTATCCAGGAAAGAACTACACTATCTGTTTAAGCCATGCTGAACCAGGTATGCCTGTCACTCACCTCATTGCTACCCTGGTATCTGAGCCAGACTGGTTGTATCACCCAGCAGTTTGGCTTTCCAGTGAGTGGATTCTCACCCGGTGTGCTACCATACCCTATGAGTTGTAACCAATAAAGTTGTGGATTTAATAGCGTCACCTCATCCTACATATAGTTCTTGCTCCTGGAAACGATCTTTGTTCCATGCTGTCGGAACAACCACTTCTCTTTTGGCAGTGTGCTGTGGAAGGCAAGAATAAAAAGGGATGATCATGTACTCAAGAAAAGAAACTGCCTATCAGTTTCTTATTTTGTTAGACTCAATAATTGTACCTCTTAATGTGGGGGCGAAAAGGCATTTTGGCGCCACCCAGATACAGTGGTACTTCGGGTTACATACGCTTCAGGTTACATACGCTTCAGGTTACAGACTCCGCTAACCCAGAAATATTACCTCGGGTTAAGAACTTTGCTTCAGGATGAGAACAGAAATCGTGCTCCGGCGGCGCTGCAGCAGCATCAGGAGGTCCCATTAGCTAAAGTGGTGCTTCAGGTTAAGAACAGTTTCAGGTTAAGAACAGACCTCCGGAATGAATTCAGTACTTAACCCAAGGTACCACTGTAGTTAGATTTCAACATTCTGACCTGTTGTTGACAAAGATAGATGGTGTGCACGTCGGGCCTGGACTTGTAACTTAAGCTATTACATTAAAATACAGTTAATTATAGCAGTCAGGTGTAATGCAAACATTCAAATGTTTTTGGAAGTACATGAAATAATATTGAAAAATATCTAGAGCTGTAGTTGAATATGATTAGCAGTTTTTGGCTACGTAAATTGAAATACCTTGGAATAAAAGGAAAGCGAATATAGCTAATTCAGTCTAGAAAATAATTTTTGTTTTTACAAAATGTGCCTAATTGAACAATATCAGGCAAAAGGCTCAATCAGTTTTGAAAGTGGTTTCTCTCCCTCCACCCCTACTGCATCTTTGAAATCTAGGTCTTGGCAGGTTGTACTACCTGTACTAAATTGGGTTAGCATGATTGAAAGGGGATGTAATTTCTATTCAGGCTGCTCAAAGCTCTTTATTTTTAACACACATTTAACCAAAACACTTGGGAGAAGTCCACTTCTTGTTAAGGATTCAACATCCCCACCCCTCTAATTAAGATCTGAGAATACTCCCGGTACATGTATCTGACTTAGCAAAGGAAGACCTCCAGCAAACAAAATGAAGCTAAGCTTTGCAATCTTAATATTTGGGCAACCTCATATGAATGTGCTTTTGCATTTTATATTGATAAAATTACAAGCTGGAAGTGCACAACCCACCACCATATAAACACTATATGTTTTTTATGCACACGTTAGTGTCTTTAGACAAGTCCTTAGGCACATGTGTTCATGTTGACACATTTTGGCTTTCATCGGCTTTGCTATGTTCACTTTTAAGGCCATGGTCCTGGGCCCACTTACTCTGAAATACCGGTAAGTTCTACTTAAATAAATGGGGCAAATTCTGTGTGGTAACTTACTGCAGTGTGTATATAAACACTTGGTTAAGCTGGTCACTGGTCTCCTGCTGCAAGCTGTTAAAGAAAACCTTACTGCTCTTCTACTTCTGAGCTGAAATCTGGGACAGCAGAGGAGAGGTTAAATATTGTCCTTCAACAGAGACCGGGCAATTCAGATGACCACCTGAGTTGTTATGTGCACAGTATGGTAAGTTAACCATTTGTAAATGATTGCCTGTATTATCCCTTCATGGAAGGTAAACATCGCTAAAGTTGGGTTATAAGAACAACATTAACTCTAAACCACTATAAAGTAGAAGAGTGAATTAAAAATATATATGTACTATTAACTTGACTCTAAATCTCCTTATTTGCAAATCATTTCAAATAGTTCTGGTGAAACTTGCTTCCTTGTAAATGTTTTTATGTCTTCATTTGCTTACAGCTGAAAGCAGTCTTGCAAACTAAATCGTTAATAGCCATAGTAATTCATAGGAATATTTCATGCTTGTTTTTCTTCACATATGCAAAATATCTCAGAATGCCCTTTGTGCGCATCTTGTTTAATCTAAGGAAGGAAACAATATGTATATGGAAAAAACATGGAGTGTTTAGTAGCTACAGTACAGTATATTTTAAGCATTATTTTTACAGGCTTTCGGATGTGTCTTAAGCTTTGCTGTTATCCTGTAGATCCCTATTTTACAGGACAAGTGATGAGAGAAGTCCTCATAATCTCATTCTGTTGATTATGACTCATTGCAGATGATAGATGACCTACTGAACTGCAAAATTCCTGTTTGCTTGCAAGAAAAGAAATTTCCCATCCACTGTTTGGTACTGCATCCTCTAAAATTCTGAGTCCTCTCTCTCTTTCTCTGTGATCTCGTAGCTAAGAGGAGAAATAAGAGGGGGCATGGTATCTCTTTTAGTTGCCTATGAAATATATATTTTTCTTAATGCATTTCAATTTTCCTTTCTCTTAGGCTGAGCTGCTTCATATACTTAACATGGCATCAAAACTTCATCAAAAAGTAAGTTGCTATGGGCAGAAAATAGTGCATTTGGGTCCACACACAAAGTAATAATGTTGGAGAAGAATTCGCATAACGTAGTTGGCATCTTTCCCTAGTGTCCAGCAGTCAGTGTTAAGAATCCGGTTGACAAGATTGATGCTGCATTGTAAATCTCAGTAGCTCTGTCATGGTTGGTATCAGGCAGCAGTGGACCTTTCCGCATCACATATCTATCTTCCACAGAGCATAACCTAATTGAAGATTGCTGTATTTTTAGGGTTAACTGAGCTGTTTTCTACTCTTCTGTGGATAGATGAATCTTTATTTTTCTTTTAAAAACAAAAACAAAAACACCACCTAACAACAAACCCTTAAACTTCAGATTCAGATTCATATTGTGAATCAAGGCATTTAACGTAAAACCAGTTATTTCTTCAATAAATCTAAACTCCGTAGAAAATTGTATTGTATAAAACATCAAGCCAAAATTGTCTAGCTGATATCTCGTCTGAGATGCAGCATCCTCTGTATAGATCGTACTTAAACTTGTACATCTAAGGTGCTTTTATGATAACCTTCCTTTTGTTTTTGGTAGGTGTGCTCTTTCACTGTTTCTATGCATGCGAACTATGCAGTACTCAGATACAGTAGATACAGTCCGATTTTGGCACTGTATTTACTGGGGTAGTTTTTACCAGCTTGAGGAAAACATGGGGCTGGCTTACACCTACACACACACACACACACACACGCCCTTCCAATCACCTCCAGGAAAAACTGGATCGCCTTTAGTTACAGGCAGTCCCCTTTTGTGTGTGGGGGGGAGTGCACTCCAGATCATAGCACATGATGGCAGAGTGTTCATAAGCCTGCCCCATTACACCCACCCGCCCCTTTTTCTGACCACTTCTGGGTTGGCGTGATGTGTGCATGTGCAGTCACGTGTCAACTGGCCATGTGTAAATTGGTTGTTTCCTGTATTACATTAATTTATTTTCCTCCCAGTTACCCCCTCTCCTTGTTTGCTTGATTACACATTTATCTTTTGACGCTATGATTTGTAATGGTCAACTTTAAATGCTTACATAGGTTGTGGATTTCCCATTATATTATTTCCTCCTCCCCATAGAAGCTATAAAATTTTCCTCTTTTCACTGAGGAAAGAATGGGGGCCTGAGGAAGTGAAATGCCGTACTTGAGGCTAAACTGTGGCAACTGCACTTGAAACTGGGAAATTGTGCAAAGCATACAGTAAGGCTCCCTTAAAATACAACCTGTTCTACATAGATACACATACACTTGTGTCTGTGATAATGATGCACATTTCACTCCTTTGCTGAAGAAGTTAACAAGCAAGAAGTGAGATAGAGTGCTGGTTGACATCCAAATGGCCATTCTGTTAGGAGTGTTTACATAGAGTAGGGGTTGACAAACTCTTTGCACCACTGGGCACATTTCAAATTTTGTAAATGCACCACTAGTCCTATTGGAAAAATATGTGTGTGTTTTTCATTGTCTTTTCTATTTTCTCCTTGAAAGTTGAGACCAGTTGAGCAGAGAGACCAAGGAATCCTTCAGTCAGTCTTCAGTTCTTGCCCCCACACTTGGTGCTTTCACTAGGTATTTTGTTTTAATGGTGGTAGGTCTATTGTGTTGCTCTCAATGCTTGGATACTATTTCTCTTTTAAGCCATGTGTACTGTATATAGAGGGACATGGGTGGCACTGTGGGTTAAACCACAGAGCCTAGGACTTGCCGATCAATAGGTCGGTGGTTCGAATCCCTGCAACGGGGTAAGCTCCCATTGCTTGGTCCCTGCTCCTGCCAACCTAGCATTTTGAATGCACGTTAAATAGGTACCGCTACGGCGGGAAGGTAAACGGCATTTTCGTGTGTTGTTCTGGTTCGCCAGAAGCGTCTTAGTCATGCTAGCCACATAACCCGGAAACTATGCCGGCTCCCTTGGCCAATAAAGCAGGATGAGCACCGCAACCCCAGAAGTTGGCCACGACTGGATCTAATGGTCAGGGGTCCCTTTACCTTTACCTTTTACTGTATATAGGGCATTGACAAAAATGGTGGTGTTTGCTCCTCTTCAGCTGCCTCTGTCCTTGTTCTAATTCTGCTAGGAATGGATAACTTCTAATACTATGAATACCATGTAAACATGGAACATGTTTTTCCTGCTTTTTGTGAAATTTGAACAAGCTCTGATGGTGTGTGGTTATGCCTTATATTTCTTTCAATGTATGATCTGACAAGTATTTTGAATAGAATTTAGTTGGGGTGCTGGCTATTGTAGGACTATTTGTTTGAAGATGAAATATGGAAATAGGACTTATTTGTTTACAAGCAAATTCTAGTGGTTCCTTTATAGTTTAGTTTAAAGAGGAGCGTTGTTAATAGTGTTACCCATATTGCTTGGATTCTGTCTTACTGTTGTTCTTTAGTTCTAACTCTTCAGGTGTAGCTATTTTAGTATTATGGAGGATGATGGATGATGCAGGAAAGTTTCTTTTGAAGCACTTCTGATATTGTGCAATGCACTTGGGGGTCAGCTACACTTGACTGATGCATGATTTATCTGATGTCCCTGCCACTTTCTGAGATAAAGCTGCTATTTTATCAAAAATGCCAGCAACTGTGACTTAAAATTTATATGCCTTCTTTTTCAAATAATTGCTCTGATTACTTTCCGGCGTAGCAATAAAATGATAGAGGTAATTGCACACAAATGTGAGATAGCACTGAAATACAATAAAATTAACCTGAATTAGCTTGACTTGTCGATGAAGTATTTATGAAATGTATTTTTGAAATAAGAGAGACCAATATTATAGCTGGAAGGTGAGTTATTGCCTTAATGTAATACAGTTTGAAATTTAAAAAAGAGACTGTTACAGTTGAGGGTGATTGTGCTTTTGAAATTAAGTTGAAGTGATTCTTATAATTGGCAGCAATAATGCATTGCGAAGGTAATATCTTTTATTGTGTTATGCCTAGTTGCATTATCTCTTAGTTTGTTCTGACTTGAGCTTCTCGGAGAATATAAGAAACAGCCCTTTGAATTTTTGTGGATTTTGATAACAGAGCATCCTGTGAAATACTATGCAATTTTGATTATAAATCTTGCCACTCTGTTTCATGTATGAAAAACATTTTATTGGCTTAGGTTAAACCTGGAGAAAAATCCACAATTTTATTTCTATTAGGTTTTTGTAGCTTTAGGATTCACGGATGTAAGAGTGTGCCTAACACATGGCCAAGGCAATCCTACCCTTAAATTATGCTGGAACTGGAGATGTATCACTGAAGAACAATCTCCAAGGCACACACAGTCCATTCGGGCAAAAGTTCAACACCACCTAGGGAAAGAAAGACTCTTTTGCCAAATAACCAGTGAGGTTGGCCAAAGATGCATTCTGCCACCAGCAGCCTCCAGTGGTTCCGTACATAGGGCACAGGTTTGCAGGAATAGGAAATGGGAATTTGAGTCCCACTAGCATCAAGGAGTGAATATGCCCCACTCAACTTCTACATGTCTGCTTTAAAAAGGGCATGAGACTCAAACCCACATTGCAAGCTCCACAGAGCATTTCCCTAACCAACTAACCACAGTCCTTGACACATTAACAGGCATCCTAGTTGCCACGAGCACTAGTTGGGTAGAATAGCTTATGTTTCACATACTTGATTTCACAGATGTGAATCTAGGATATAAGCCCACATTAGGATAGGTAAAGAGCCACACCCAGGCACAGCTGAGGCAGTCGGGACGAGTGTTCCATGGACCAATCTGATCTTTTTGGCCCACATCTTCCCTGTTTTTCTCTGATAAAGCAATCTTTCCGGGTGGCACCTCTATAGGACTCACTGCTCTTTGGCATCCACATGCCTCCCTCTTCCCATCCTCCACACTGCCTCATGCACTCCGATGGCAGCACCTATCCTATTTACAGACTTGTATAGTGCATTTGATTGAGCTGAGAGAGGAGGGGTAACTTCCCTGAGCCCATAAATCTCTTTCCCTGACAGCCAGTCCCAGAGTCCCATCCTAAGGCCACTTCAAGCCCAATCCCTATAGACTGGGGAAAAGGGATTTTATCTACGGCTGCATTGCAATAAAGGTATATATGGCATAGTGAAACCCATCATTTGATAGCACCAGAAATCTTGAAAGGGAATGAATGACACATGAGTGGAGGTTGTCACTTGGGCACCCCAGCAGAACTACTATTCCTTGGACTATGGTTCTATAGACACCAGTGAAAAAATATTGTGAAAACACTCTTCACATACCTCTCCATCCAGGCAAGCAACAGGCAGTGTCACAGTTTTCGTCAACACACATGCCATGGATTTGTAATATAAACACAATACAGGCTGTGACAATTTTGCATGGGGGTTCTGTTCCTGGTCCCCATACATGGCAGAGAGTGCATGAGCCCAATGTACTCCATTCTGCCCCCATTCCTCCCTCTTCCGGGGACCCGTATGTTGGCGGTCGCGCGTCAATTGGATATGACTAAAAGGATTGCTGTCTGTATTGTATCTGCATGTCAAGAGTTAGGGCAATGTTTGGGAAAGTTGCACGTATTTATTTGTTTATTTATTTATATGCGTGTGTTTTAAAGTTGAATATATGCAGTATTTTGTTTGTAGTCGATCAGAGGTGCCATTCTTTCTCTTAGTGAATTAGTGATTAGGAAAAAACACAGAAAAAGCCTGGTCTCTCTCTAACCGCGTTTACTGAATATATTGTTTTTCTATATTTAGTGAACTGATGTCATAAAAATGAAGCGATACTATTATGTCCCTACATCTGAAATATTGTTAGCTGTGGTGTCTTTTTTTTCTTTTTTTTTTACCTTGGCAGTATATTTTCTTTAACACAGTCGTGTTTTATTTCAATTAATCATGCGTTCTGCCCTCAAGTGGCAAGTCTGTAGTGAGCATTGAACCATGGAATATGGCTGTCATGCTGGAGTCTACCAACAAGCATTTTTTCCTTAAGAGGGGGAATTATTATTGCTTCCATTTTATTTTGACTTGGAGCATGTGTCTGCCTCTGACGTTTAAGTGACAAATTTGACAGCTGAGGCACTTTTCTAAAGTTGGCTGTCTTTGCAGCTGCAGTGGCCCTGCATGGGATAAAGAGAGGTCGTCTTGGTATGTAAGAGAGGCATTACTATTGAAGTTTTCAGGAGTAATGCCACCCAGAGCAAAAGCAACCATGTCACCATTGAAAAACAACTGTGCTTCTCTGAAAAGGCATGGGATGATAACTGCCTACCTCTTTCTTGTTGACTTTTTTTAAGCCTGGAAAAATCACATTCATCCCTACTGCATGTCACCTTAGGAGCTGGCTCTGTCCCATACCATCACTATTCTCCCCCTCCTTCAAATATCATGAAATTACACAGCACCACGGCTTGGACCCAAAGTGTCCCTTGTGTGAATGAAAAGCGTGCCCACTAGCACAAGGTTTAGTTTAGTTTTTGGCAACTGCTGATTTCCATGGAATTCTGCAATGCACTGTTTTATAGAGGCCCTTCAGATCTCAGCAGTCACTTTCCCAGGATGTGAAGAGCTCCAGGGGGAACATTGAAAGCTGACCTCTACTTAGTTGAAATGTTCGTTTATCTAGCTCTGTATTGTCTACATGGACTGGAAGTTGCTCTCCAGAGTTTTGGATAAGGTTCTTTCTTAGCCCTACATGGAGATGCTGGAGATACAACTTGAGGCCTTCTACATGAATCATTGTATTTTAATATTCTGCTGGAAGCCACCCAGAGTGGCTGGGGGCACCCAGCCAGATGGGCGGGGTATAAATAATAAAATACTAAATTATTATTACATGCAAATAGTCCTTCTCCTGTACTGTGAATGGATATGGGAAACCCCCTTGGCCAGGTGAAATTCTCTGTTTGTTTCTTGGGATCCAAGCCCATATATTTAAGAGACCTGTTTGTCTCTCCCTTACATCTGGTAGCTTCCTGGCTGCTTCCCATGCTAGACTTTGTAAAACAGCAAAAAGGAATCCTTTAAAAAAAAGTTTATTACAAAATATTAAAACAGATAAAACAACCAAAACATTCACATTGATGATAAAAAAGTGTAATTGAATCGTGCAGCCTTATTACATGTTTTGGAAATAATATATCTATAAATGCCAAACCGATAGGATCAATTACAACAGCAACTTGCAGTGTTAACAGCAACCTTCTTTAAACCTTGGAGAGAGTTAGTGACCTGAAACTTGATTTAAATTTGATTATTATTGGTTCATTTTTAAAAACTTGGCATTACACAACTTGCTTAGGTTGGGACCTCAAGTACTGCAACTGTATTGTTAGCATATTAGGGCTTTGTAGGCCAGATGGGTGTTGATTTCACCTAAACAGTGAAAGAGGACTTTATTTAAACAAGGGTTCACGATCTGCATGAGTACATTCTTAACTTCACATTGCTCAGAGCCATCTGACCTGACCTAAGGCAGGTCGCAATACCACCACCGTACAAATTAAATATACTGTACTTGCTAACAAATTTTAGAATGTTAATTGCCCTTAAATATATATTAATAATAATATATAGGTTTTTCTAGCATATCTTTACCCAGATCAGCTTCTTGGCTCAGTACAAGATGGGGCTATGGAAGAGTAAATTAATATGGGATGCAATAGAGTAGATAATAGTTGAATTGTTCATAATTTTATCATTGTTATGAAAAGGGGGATGATCAATGGGTGGGGATATTAAATTGCATAGCTTGGATCCAGAGTTCCTGTGAGTTTGCTGCAGGACACCCAGGACTTGTTGAAAATCTGCTCCGCAGAGTTTCAGGACCCTCCAGAACGGCATGGCATGGGACGTGGGAAGCAGTAGGGATAAGAAGGAATTGATGTTCATTGCTTTTCACTCTTCCTTCAATGGGAGCCTCTGCTGGATTGCAGTCCATTTCTTGGGCAGAAGGAGCCCTGTGTTTATTCTGTTCAATTTAAACAAATAGAAATAAACAACAAAATTTTGTATTCCCCTCAACTAGTTTCTAGTTTTGATTTTATTTTTTCTACCTTCCTTATTCAAATATTCTGACTAATAGTATTGACAGAAATGTCTTACAAGTCATACTGAATGTTTCAGGACTTGGTTTCTTGGACTTTGGAAGAGTTTGGTAAAAATAGGACTGGAAGTGCTGCATTCTTGGAAGAAGCATATTCATGTAACGGCATTAGAAATGTTGTACATCAGCTGCTCATGTTACTTTCAACTCTGTCTATTGCCAAGATGAACTATTGTAATCCATTATTCTTTCGCTTTGGGCACTAATAAAGGCATCATTCTGTTATATTTCCTCTTGTGTATATATAAAGGTATGGAGATGTCTTTCTTTCTGTGTAAGTATGAGTTGGTGTCTTTGGGGAACTGACATCATTCCAATCACATGTTTTGTCTTCTCTTATGGACTCCCACAAGAAATCTATATTCAGGTATTGCTCCTTAACAGCTGGGAAGGGATCACTAATCTCTCTCTCTCTTTCTCTCATATAACCAAGTATATAGGGATTTAATCTCTTGAGCTGAGTCAACAGATAAAGATTATATTCAGGATATTTCAACTTTAATTAGTTTCTTCTCTTCTTGATATCCCTTAAAATCCATGATGGGATTTCAGTAGGTTGGGCATTGTCTGCTGTGTTGGTTCTCTGGATACTCTCTATGCTACTGAAAGATTTCCTTGATTCTTTGTGGAATCAGAGAAACAGAGTCATAGGTCTAGGTCATTTTGTGAGCTGCAAACCCCCAAGTGAATATCAAGTTAAATGTTTTAATGTCAGGTGTTTTCCAGGATCTGTTGTTTGTATATGAGTAGGTTGTAAGGCTGGTAGTTTAATACTTACTGCTGGCAGCATGCAAGGTATCATGCAGAACAGAGACGTGACATGGCCCTGGGGCTTAAAGTCCAAGTTGTACATGAGGGACAGGATCTGGGTAGAATAAATTGGCAGCATTTAGCAACAAAAGGATGAAAACCTGGTAGAGCAGGAAAGGCTTTATCAGAATGGGCTTTGAAGAAGAATGGGAAACTAGGAAAGAACTTGGGATGATGCTGAAGTGTTAGATAACCCATAGATAGATAACTCTTCCGTATGAAGTCGCATGGGTCCTATTTCCTCCTGCAGGGAAAAAATAACAGTGCTACACATACTAGATTCAGGTAGGTAGCCGTGTTGGTCTGATGCAGTTGAAATAAATAAAATAAATAAAAATTGTCCAGTAGCACCTTAGAGACCAACTAAGTTTGTTCTGGGTTGGTCTCTATAAGCTTTCGAAAGCTTATACCCAGAACAAACATAGATGATCTCTAAGGTGCTACTGGACAATTTTTTAATTTATTTCGAGTGCTACACATAAACATTGTTGTATTGAACACAAATCTGCCCCCATGCCTGAAACTGGTTGGATTAGCCTCCACTGAAATGAAGACCTAGCTGCTCATTGTATAATTTGTAAAATATGTTTTCCCATTAGCGGTAAATAAACAACCATCCAGAATTGCTAGACTTTTTCATTTTAAAGAAACTGAATATATATTTTTTTGTAATGATGATCAAGGTTTGTGAATTTAATCTCATCTTACACAAAAGGCTCCTATCACTGTTAACTAATATACTACATTGCTTTCAAGTAATGTATTGATGTTAGAAGGAAACTGTTTGATGACCAGAGGCAGTGTGTTTCTGAATAACATTTGCTGGAAACCTTAGGAGGGGAGAGGGCTGCTGTGCTCAGGTCCTGCTTGCGGGTTTCTCATAGGCATCTGGTAGGCTACTGTGAAAACAGGATGCTGGACTATGTGAGCCATTGGCCCAAAACTGGCAAACTCTTCTTACATATATATATTCTTAAAACTAATAGTTAGCGAAGGAGAAAAAAAGTTGAGAGTATAAATATTATTTTGACTTTCAAAGAGCTGAAGGTGAAACCAAAATGTACTCTGTTTAGTTCACGTTTGGGATCATTCACTTTGCCCTCACAAAAAAGTTCCCCTTCCAGGTAGATGACTCACAAACTCAATTAGTCTAGACTTTGTGCTTTCATTATGATATAATTAATAGTTGGTGCTAAAAGATCTATAGAAGAGGTAACTGGGTAAAGTCATTAGCATAATCTATTTCTTCTGTTTTAATCAGATGTTTTAAAAGTTATTTTGCTCATTAGCAGGTTAGATTGCTTGTATTTTAAAAATAGCTAATTATCAAAGACTTCTTCATCCTGTGATAGTAACTTTTTCTTCGTTTTCAAAAGGCCTTTTGAATTTAAGTATTGGAGCACCTTTCTGTTTCTTTTCAAAAATAAATGTTTGAGGAAGATCATACTAATTTAGACACACAAATCTTGATAGAAAAGCTGGTACACTTGAGGCTAGCTTTAATATATTAAGCCTCTATTTCATTGCTCATGCATGCTTCTTTTTTCTTCTTTTTTTAAACTAGCACAAAATCAGACATACAGATATGTATTCTTTGCAACTTAGGTATGACCAAGACTTTGTGGATCCTACATATTCCCCATCCTCTCAAAATAAATTCAGCACCAAGGAGAAAAACTGGATTCTGCACCTTGTGTAAAATTAACCAAACTCTGCATTATTTTTTCATTTTCCATTTTTAAACCATTTTTATAATTTATTATGCATACGTCATGGGGCAATGAGCTTCATAGCTGCTGAATATGATTCCTGTCCAACTGATACCTTATTTGGTATCACTTCTGACATGTCACCAGGCATGTGCCAGATGTGCCAAAATACTACCTCGTGCAACAGTGTGATGTCAGCTGATTGACTTATGGATGATTCTGCCCCCCAATCAAACTTTGCTTGCGAATATGTGGGGGGATAGTGACCTGGCCCACCATCCAGATCTAGTTGCCACTTCTGTTTTGGGGGGAAGGTCGGAAAGATGATTTGCTACATTCAAAGCTTTGTGATTATGGAAGTGGGAGAAAGACAATACTTGATTCAGTTACAGTACAATTATAAAAACAAAATTGCATATAAGTTTTGCATACACCCGAAAAGGCATTATTTTGGTGCACATTTCTTTTTCAGGCATTTACTGAAATAAGAATTACTACATTGAAATGGAATACAAAACTAGAATAAGAAAGTGTGGAAATACTAACACTTGTTGAGAATATTTTAAACATTACAGTTTAAGTTGGTTTTTTGGTCATGATTACAATGAAGAAGCAATTCCCTGGAGTCTTATTGATTCACAATGTTTTGTTCCTTTTAAGGAAAAAAAATCACAATCTTTTTTGGCAAATAGTTAATATTTCGAGTCAGAGAAAAACTTTAGCGACCGCTGAGAATTATCATTCATAGCTTTGTTCTGTGATGGAAATAAGCGTGCTGAGAGATTTTGTCTCTGTTGTATAGTTTTCTTTTTAACTAAAGTGTGTGGCGTGTATGTGAATGAAACCTCCGTCACAACCTGACGGAGGGATTGCAGCATCACTACTGTCAAAAGTGATGTTGCCCTTGAGCAATACTGGCACATCTGGATATATTTTGTCCAGAAATTCAGCTTTAGCTGAATTCAAGGCAACACATAGACTGTTTGTTCTAGGAGACTGGGGCCTGATTTCAGATGTTAACCAAAACACACACTGCAACCATTATGCATGTGTGCACTGCCTTGTTGATTCCAGCGGAAGGAGCAGCTCTATGTTCTTTCTGCTAAATCAGTCACAAAGAAATGAGTCTCTGATATATGGTAGACCCAAGCTGTTAAAGGCATGGGTTTTTTTCTCCCTTCCCACCTCCAACTTAGGTTGTGTACACGTTGGCATTTTCTCCGACTTCAGCGTGCTTTCCATCACTGGTGCTTGAAGCTGAGTACACATAACGTCAACCACGATCCATATCAATCCTGTGGTTTCTTGAGAAATACTCCTGTTTGATGTGCTTTACCTCAAACCACGGTTCATCCAATTTGAAATAATTTTAATAATAATTTATACTCCACCCATTTTGAAAATGCAAGCCGCAGTTAAGCTGAAGTGTGTACATTTCAAGCAGCTGTTGCACATGCAGAGGCCACAGAGTTTCATTGAACTGGAGTTTAGGGATGTTGCAGCCACAATGAAACTAATCAGGTAACGCGCATCAAGTGAAGACATCCTTGCCCCACCTTGCTCTGGTGTGTACAGCAAGTGCATTCTCAAGGCCATGAGTTCGAGGCCCACGTTGGGCAAAATATCCCGTGCATTGCAGGGGGTTGGAGTGGCTGGCTCTTGTGGTCCCTTCCAGCTCTGAAATTCTGATTCTAAGATTCCAAACCACAGTCAAGGGCAATCCTCCATGTACAGGGTTGTTTAGTAGCTCAGTTTTAAATTATATATGCATGAGAATCAGTTCCTAGATCTCACTCTGAAAGAGAGGGTAGCTGCCTTCTCAGATGATTCTTTAGTTCTATGAAATTCATACCGAAAGTCTGGCTGTACAGCAGAGAACACTTGAAGCTGCAGGCCTAGATGATTCAGAGTAATTGTGTGATAGCCTGGGATTCCGATTCAGAGGATGAACCAGAGGAATCCCAGCCTGCACAGGAGTCCCCGCCTCCAGGGCTGGCTGAACTGGGGCAAGGCCTAGATGCTGAAGAGCCTGCACCTGTGGCAGAGCACCAGGAGCTGGCCCCAGGTGAAACCCTTCTGGCCCCAGAGGGGCTTGAGGACTCAGTGGCTACAGGTGAGCCTCCTCCAGGGCCCAGTAACCCTTCGGCCTCTCCTGATCTGCAGAGGCTTAGGGCAGAGAGGCGAAGGGAACTGGTTGCTCCCAGGAGGAGTGCTCGCCTTAAGGCCAGAGGAGGCGGGGCTCCTGGGGGCCGGGACCGCCCCTGGCCTTAGAAGAGGATAAAAGCCCAGTCAGCCCAGTCCCAGGTTGCGGGAGCAACGTCGTTGTTGGCTTTGGACCTTCCTGTGATCCTGATCCCCGCTCGGCCTCCTGTTCCTGACCATCCGGTGCTCCTGTTCCCTGCTTGGCCTCCTGTTCCTGACCATCCGGTGTTCCTGTTCCCTGCTCGGCCTCCTGTTCCAGCGTTCCTGTTCCCTGCCCGGCTCTCTGCCTCGGACCTCGCCCCTCTTCGTGTGGACTCAGACTACGCTCACGGTACCTTTCCCCCGGGTCCAGCACAAATTGAACTCTTCCGATGGTTAATTAAGAAAATTTACTTCAGCACAAGAAAAATAGGTCGTGAATGTTCTAAGGTGGGATGTGGGTTTCAGGACAGGTGAATGCAAGATACATTCTCAAGGTTCGGGTGGCAAAAGGAACAGTTTCGTGATATAGTCATCACATTTTTAAAATGTTGTCAAATTCACCTTAGGTTTCCTTTTTTTATTGATACTTATTCAAAAATATACGAAAATACATACCTGTCAGGGAACTGCCATTGGAGAGTCAGGTGGTGGAAGGGCTCAATGAGGCTAGGAGAGCCTCGGATGCGGAGGAAGGAACCAGTAGGGGGAGAGGGAGAGTTCCTGCAGAAACTCAATCAGAGGAAGGGCTCCAAGATGTTTCCAGTGAGAATAGCGGGGAGGGCTCAGGACCTCCGCTGGGGACGCCCACTCCGCGGAGGAAACTGTCACGCAGAGAATCCAGAAGAAGAGTTTCCGTCAAGGAACTCTTATGTTGGAGTAAATTCCGGAAACGCCCACTGACGGATTCTGCCAGCGATTGAGGTAGCCACGCACCCATGGCTCCTCGGGCTGGGAAAGTTTAGGAACTGATGGTAAAGCTTGGAGGCTTTAAACGCTTACGCACGAGCAGCCCCCTTTTCCCATTACAGCAATCCGTCAGTCTTTGACGCTGCTTGTGCGAAGGAGAGGCATCATGAGCAACCCAACCGGAGCCGGAGGAGCAGGAGGAGCTGGAGGGGGACCAACTCTGGAGGAGAGAAACAGAGCTTTGGAGCACCAGCTGGCACTGCTAACGGCGCGGCTCGAGGAAAGGAGGGCGCAGGATGCACAGGGGAAACCCACTCCCATCGGAAGGAAGGTACCTGGGTTGGTACAGAAATTTGGGGGTGATCCAAGGAACTACCAAGCCTTTAAGACAGAGATGCAATATGCACTAAACCTGCAACACGATGACTTTGCTGATGAGGAATCGAGAGTGGCTTTTGTGATTGGACACCTCGAGGGAGGGGCTAGAGATTGAGTGAGACCCCTGATGGCAAACAATAATAGCGCCTTAAAAGACTTGAGGAAATTCTTTGGTGTGATGGACTTGATGTTTTCCAGCCAGATTGAACAGGGCGTGGTACGCAGACAGTTAATGGCGTGCAAACAGGGAAATCAATCAGTCAGAGAGTATTGGACACAGTTTACCATGCTTATACATAAATTGGGGTGGGATCTGTCTTCGGACCCGATACAAATGCTGTTTGAAGAAGGTCTAGCCCCAGCGGTGAGAGATGAACTTTCCCGCGCGCCCCGTCCTGAGTCCATGGATCAGCTGACCAAGGCAGCGCTTGCAATTGGTGCGTGCCAGGAGGCGAGAGCGCTGGAGAAGCGGGAAGGGAGAGGAGAGCGTTGGAATGATTTCCGCATTCCTGAGATGCCGGCGCAACCTTCCCCACCAGTGGAACCGATGGAGATTGGAGGAGCAAGCGCGCGCGGAACTTCAAATGTTAACGAAGGGCGGAAGAAGGAAGGGAAGAGCGGCAAGAAATGTTTCCTTTGCCAACAGCCAGGACATTTTGCCAGGGTCTGCCCGCAAAGGAAGGGATGGCAAGGAATGGTGGGGGCTGTTGGGAGTGAGGAGGAGGGGGTTAAGGAGCAAGTAAAAGCCAACGCCTGGCTGCCAACGACAGGGCACAGCAGTCAGGCCAAGGATCAGTGAACGTGCCCAAGCCTGAACCCCCAAGAGCTGCTCTCGTCGTGGAGGTGCTGCTAGAGCTACCCAACGGACATCCACTTACTATAAAAGCCCTCTTAGACTCAGGCAGCTCCTGCAATTTTATGAGTAAGGAGTTTGCGTCAGAGCACCAAATACAAACCCTGCCCTTAATTCCTTCCTTGCAGGTGACAACGATTGACGGGAGGGAACTGCTGGGAGGGGAAGTGAACCAACAGACGGTCCCCATGACAATGAGAGTGGCAAGACACACGGAAGTCATTGCTTTTCATGTAGCCACACAAGCGGGACCTCCCATCATCTTGGGAATGAGCTGGCTGGCGCTACATGACCCACTAGTGGGATGGCACCAGCGGACAGTCTCTTTTGGGTCAGCGCATTGCCCAGAGCACTGCAAGGGAAGAGAAATGCAGGGGCTGGCTAGAGCCAGTCTTGCAGGGATGGCGGTGGAGGAAAAGGGAGAAATACCCCGACAATACGCTGATCTGAGTGACGTCTTCAGTGAGAAGGAAGCAGATAGACTGCCCCCGCATAGACCCTTTGACTGTCAAATCAACCTACTCCCGGGAGCCCAGCTACCAGTGGGCAAGCTGTACACCATGTCAGACAGGGAATTGCAGGAGTTAAGGGAGTTCATAGACAAGAACCTGAAACGAGGTTTCATCAGGGAGTCAAGAGCGGTGGGGGGCAGCCCAGTGTTTTTTGTGGACAAAAAAGATACTAATAAGCCCAGGCTTGTAGTGGACTTTCGGGCCGTCAATTCGGTGTCAGAACCAGTAGCCTTCCCCATGCCCAGGATTGACGACATTTTGACCAGGGTGAGGAAGGGAAAGATTTTTACCAAGCTGGACCTGAGGGGGGCGTATAACCTGATACGGGTGAGGAAGGGGGATGAATGGAAAACTACCATGTTCACCCCCTTGGGGGCCTTTGGGTATCTCGTTATGCCCTTCAGACTACAGGGGGGCTCAGCCTGTTTCCAATCATTCATGAATCACGTGCTGGGACCTTTGCTCTATAAGAACTGTGTAGCATTCTTAGACGATGTGTTAGTCTACTCAGAGAACAAAGAGCAGCATGTCCGAGATGTCCGGGAGGTCCTAAGCCGACTGCAAGCAAACCAGCTGTGGGTCAAGCTGGAGAAGTGCCAGTTCAATACCAGAGAGGTGGAATTCCTGGGGTACCGTTTGTCAGACAAGGGATTGGCCATGGATCCTAGCAAAGTCCAAGCGGTACTGGAATGGAAGACACCCAGAACCAGGAAAGACGTGCAGAGATTCCTGGGGTTTGGAAACTTCTATTGGAAGTTCATCAAAAACTTTGCCCACTTAACGGCTCCCATCACCGATTGTCTCAGTAGTAAGAAGACATTTGCATGGACGGAAGAGGCGCAGCGAGTGTTCGAAAAGCTAAAGAAAGCATTCGCTTCGGAAGAACAGCTCTTGCACGTGGATCTACAGAAACCGATGAGGGTGGAAACAGATGCATCTGATCGAGCGGTAGGGGCGGTTCTGCTCCAGCCGGGGAAGGATGCGTCGGACTGGAGACCGTGTGCCTTTTTCTCGCGGAAGTTGAATAAATCCGAAAGGAACTACACAGTTTATGACAGGGAACTGCTCGCCATTTATGAAGCGTTTCGTCGATGGCGGCACCTGCTAATAGGAGCGCAGCACAAGGTTCAGGTGTGCACAGACCACAAGAACCTGGAATATTGGCGAACCGCCAGAGTACTGAACCAGAGACAAGTGCGATGGGCGCAGGAATTTTCCAAATTGCATTTTGAGATTCGCTACATACCGGGACCAGAGAACGTGAGAGTGGACGCTCTCTCTCGAAAACCAGAGTATATGGAGGGGGAGGGAGCGCCAGAAGAGAGACATGTCATCCCCGAGGACCACTGGGTGTGTGGGGCAGCATTGGTAGGGCAATGAGAACTAGTAGAAGGGACAGAGAACGATGAATACGCCCAAGAGAAGCTCAGAGGGCTCAGGAGAGCCGGGGAGATCACCGGGGGTTTTGAAGAAAAGAACGGGGCGTTGTACTACAAGGGGGCCTTGTACATACCAGAAGGGGAATTGAGGGGTAGGGTACTCAAACAACTGCACGACAGCCCCACCGCGGGGCACTTTGGGCAACACAAAACAATGTGGTTACTTACCAGGCAATTCTGGTGGCCCAAGGTGAGGGAAGATGTACGAGAGTATGTAAGGGGGTGCGACCACTGCCAGCGAGCAAAGGGGGAAAGGGCGGCACCAGCGGGGTTGCTGGAACCATTACCCACACCTGAACGGCCATGGGAGGCAGTTTCCATAGATTTTATGATGGATTTACCAAGATCCAAGGGGAAAACTGCGGTAATGGTAGTGGTAGACCTGTTAACCAAGATGTGCCACTTTATAGCTTGCTCACATGTGGTAACGGCAGAAGAAACCGCCAGGTTGTTTGTAAAACACGTTTTTAGGTTGCATGGCGCCCCCTTGAGGGTGGTTACAGATCGAGGGAAACAATTTACGTCCAGGTTCTGGAGGAAGCTCATGAGCTTACTGCACGTGGAGGTCAATTTCTCAACCGCCAGACACCCAGAAACAAATGGGCAGGCGGAAAGGGCAAACAGTATTCTGCAACAATATCTGAGGTGTTATGTAAATGACAGGGAGAATGATTGGGTAGAGAAATTAGCCCTGGCTGAATTCGCGTACAATAACGCGGAAAATGTGTCCACGGGCATGAGTCCGTTTTTGGCTAATTATGGGTGTCACCCCAGGGCCTTTCCAGAGGAAGGGGGGGAAAGATGGAGCGTACCAGCAGCGGAACATTTTGTGGAAGAAATGGAAGCAATACACCAACAGCTCAAAATGAATTTGGATAGGGCCAAGGCAGAATACAAGAAGCAGGCAGATAGGAGCAGAAGGGAAGGAGAGACCATAAGGGTGGGGGACCGGATGTGGTTGTCAACACAAGGGTTACTGTTCAAAGGGGGTTGCAAAAAATTGCGGCCAAAACGACTGGGACCCTTTGAGGTTATACAGCAGGTCAATACGGTGGCCTTTAAACTCAGGCTGCCAGACAACATGAAACTGCATCCAGTATTCCATAGGTCATTACTATCACCATACAGGGAGGGGCGAGAATTTGGGGAACGCGAAAGTGAGGTTACTGCGGCACCGCAAGTAGAAGAGAGGGAGCGGAGCAGTCATGTAGCAGAAATTCTCGACTCTCGGTGGAAGGGGAGACAGGTGGAGTACCTAGTGGCATGGGAAGGGGAACCGGAGTCCGAAAATACCTGGTTACCAGCAGAAATGGTCAAGGATGAGGTCTTAGTAGAAACATTTCATCGCCGGTTCCCAAGGAAGCCCCAGCCCTTGGCTAGGTTCTGGGAGGAACACTTCGGCACCACTGATGAGGAAGAGGAGTTCGAGGGGTTCCCAGAATCAGGACAGGAAGAGGAAGAAGAATCAGGTGGGGAAGAGTATGGGGGAAGAAGGGACAGTAGTAGGTGGAGAGCGGTTTTCGAGTCCACCGAAGATGAGGAGGATTCCTTCCGAGGGTTCCCAGCCTCACCACCCAGAGAAGAGGGGGAAACGGAGGGTGAGGGGGGTCCTGGAGGGGAGGTGGATGTCAGGGAACTGCCATCGGAGAGTCAGGTGGCGGAAGGGCTCAAGGAGGCTAGGAGAGCCTCGGATGCGGAGGAAGGAACCAGTAGGGGGAGAGGGAGAGTTCCTGCAGAAACTCAATCGGAGGAAGGGCTCCAAGATGTTTCCAGTGAGAATAGCGGGGAGGGCTCAGGACCTCCGCTGGGGACGCCCACTCCACGGAGGAAACTGTCACGCAGAGAATCCCGAAGAGTTTCCGTCAAGGAACTCTTATGTTGGAGTAAATTCCGGAAACGCCCACTGACGGATTCTGCCAGCGATTGAGGTAGCTACACACCCATGGCTCCTCGGACTGGGAAAGTTTAGGAACTGATGGTAAAGCTTGGAGGCTTTAAACGCTTACGCAGGAGCAGCCCCCTTTTCCCATTACAATACCCATTACAAAGTATCTTATTTATAGTATACTGAGAGTTTTTTTAAAAAAACTACTTAGTCCAAAAGATAAAGTCAAGGAAGAAAAGACAAGGAAAGGAGAAAAGGAGAAACTGAAACTGAAAGAAAAAAAGCAAGAGAAAGGGAAAAGAAATTAAAAAACTAAAGAAGTATAAAGAAGAAAATAAAAGGACTTCCAGATCTCTGCCCTGCAAGTACATATTATATTCATTCCTTAAGATTCAACCATTCTGTGGTCTATAAACCAATATTTTTTCAGTCTTCAAATGCAGTTCATTTTCTATTTCATGCAAAAATGTCCATAAGAAATTTCCAGTCCTTAACAAATGTCAGTAATAAATTCACCTTAGGTTTCCATATTGCCATTTTCATTTTATAGATTAAAATTCTCTGCCTCAGGAATTTTGGAATAAAATGTTTAAATGGCTTCTGTCATAGAAAACCAAATGTAGCATCATCACAGCTATAATCGGCATTTTCTGTTATTGAAATAGTAGTTTATCTTGGAGAAAATAACCTCATGTTTGTCAACTATCCTAGGTTCTGAAGGACCTCTACCATTTTGGTGTGTATTGTTTTAGCATTTGTTCTGTGCTCCTTCTTCATTTTGTTGACTTGTATTGCTCAGTTTCCATGTAGAAACTTTTTATTCATTATTCCTATAGAAAGTTGGGGGTCTGTTCTCTTGGAAGTTAAAATTTTATTTAGGCAACCAAAGTTGGATCAAAATATACTGGATTAAAATGTTCTACCTTTAATTTTTTTAAAAAATACAATTGCTATTTTCTATGCCCTTCTACAAATATTTTCAGTGATAAACTGTGGGCGAACATTAACTTAATTTCTTCCCTCCTACCTAAACCACATAAAGTATATTTTAAAATTCCTTAGAAATAAGAAGCCATAGGTGTAGAATGTTTTCAACACTCTCTGTGCAACAGCAGAGTAGAGAAAGACCTAAGAGCTGAAACCATTAAATTGAAATTGAACTTTCCTCCCGCTTTTAAGGCCTAGTCAATTATAATAGCATATCATTTTGAAGTATTTACTGTAACAAAGGCTTAAAAATGCAAAATTAAATACTGACAGTATTTAATCATATGGAAAGTACATGCTAGTCCTGGAAATATTGGCTGCATTTAGACTGAATTACTGTAGAAAGAGTAAAAAGGTGGACATTTTATGTGTAAGTTACCAAACCCTGTGAAAGCTCGTGGGCTTTAGGTGCCTAATTTAGAACACAAAATTGCAGCGCTGGTGCTAAAGCCTTGCCTACCACCTGAACCTTGGGCTAGTAAATTCAGTGCAACATCTGCATTTATGTGTTACCTCTTTTTTGGGGTGTGTAATCTGGAGAACTTTAGCCCTCAAAGGGGCACTGTGCCATTGAGACATGCAGTGGTACCTCGGGTTACATATGCTTCAGGTTACATACATTTCAGGTTACAGACTCCGCTAACCCAGAACTATTACCTCGGGTTAAGTACTTTGCTTTAGGATGAGAACAGAAATCATGCTGCGGTGCAGCAGCAGCAGGAGGCACCATAAGCTAAAGTGGTGCTTCAGGTTAAGAACAGTTTCAGGTTAAGAACGGACCTCCGGAACGAATTAAGTACTTAACCTGAGGTACCACTGTATATGCTTTTTCAAAGTCACAGGAACAAGCCTGGAAATTGGAAAGCTTTTTTTTTTAACAGAACGATAAGTCGTAAATCATCCTAATATTCTCACAGATAAACCTTCTGAAATGAACACTTTTTTGTTACT
The DNA here is from genome assembly GCF_964106915.1 of Podarcis gaigeae. NCBI lineage: Eukaryota > Metazoa > Chordata > Lepidosauria > Squamata > Lacertidae > Podarcis > Podarcis gaigeae. The sequence continues at coordinate 42,752,919 of NC_139681.1, read as the reverse complement.
CATATATTTATTAATGACAAAGAAGATTTAATTCTGTTGGCTAAAAGTGGCACTCCAGTTTTTTCACACATAGCATTTAGCCACAATGAGCTATGAACATAGCACTCTGTTCTGATAAATTCATTTGGGTATCAACTTCAGTAGCAGTTATACGAGTTCCTTTTTGCTGGAGAACCAATTTTAGGCTAATTTCTTCAGTACTTAGTAAAGTTTACACTTATGAGAGACTTTGACACAAAAGATTTGTAAGTACTGTAATGGAAGATGAGAGCACAGGTAGAGTTCATACATTACCTAATCAGAATTCCTTGAATGGTTCATTTATATAAACCCAGAATGAAGATAAAAGGCAGTTTATTTAGATAAGGTTTGTCGTTAAAGGATCTCTTTTCAACAGAAATTAAAAGGAAGCGTTTCAGAATGTTGCCAATTTTAAAATAGCCAATTTAGAAATTTAATATAGATTAATATTACGGAAGCAAATTTTTGGCAAAGTTTGCCTCTTCACCTGATGATTGCTCGTGGTTATGATACATCTGTTTGTTTGCAAGAGCACTGTTCTCCCTAGTTGCCACTCCCACCCACCCTGCAGAAATTAGGCCTAATGAGAGGAGCTCCTGTTTGCATGAGGGGCTTGGGGAACTGCAGCAGGTTGTGGTGTGCAGGATGGGTAGGCCTATACTTTGGTATACGTGGATGGACAAACTAAGGACCGGGGGCCAGATCCGGCCCAATCGCCTTCTAAATCTGGCCTGCGGATGGTCTGGGAATCAGCATGTTTTTACATGAGTAGAGTGTGTCCTTTTATTTAAAATGCATCTCTGGGTTATTTTTTGGGCATAGGAATTCGTTCATTATTATTTTTTCAAAATATAGTCTGGCCCCCCACAAGGTCTGAGGGACAGTGGACCAGCCCCCTGCTGAAAAAGTTTGCTGACCCCGGTATATATTATATATATGATAATACACTCGGTTCTCCAAGTTGCAGTTGATATGCAGCACAGTATCTTTGCCACGAAAAGGCTAAGTTTGGAGAAATCCCAAGGTTCGCAGAAGTAAGCTTTTAAATGGGAAAAAGCTCTATTGAGCATTGTAGCTTATATTCATAAGGCATAATAATATTGATGCATTAGCAGATGCATATTGTACGTACACAATTGGTGTAATAGCTATACCATGTTCAGTGGAAACAGCAGTTGATAACTAGTGTTTGTAAGCATACATAATTGTTGCATGAAGTTGTAAAACTATTTATCGTTGTAATTCTAAATATTTAAGCCTGTGCTGACTCTGTATTCCTTCTCCCCTTCTCCCAATATAAATATAAATTTTGCAGAGAACTAGCCCCAGACCAGTGGGGCTACTGACTACCTAAACCCCCAAAATAAAAGTGCTTCCTGGGTGATGGAGCAGGAAACACACAACTAGGCCCTCAGCTGATTGCTAAATGAAGCTGTCTTCCTGGCCTAGAAGTCTTCGTCTGCTGTGTTCCGGATCCAATGTTAAGGGAAGAAGGTTTTTGCTGACGCGACTGTTCTTTATCAAGGCCTGAACCACCATTGGCATCTGCAAGAAGTTGCTTCTCTTCTAGATAACCAGAATCCACATAGACACAAATCTATGACTTTCAGAATTTGTGCTTGAGTTTGCTCTCCCCTCCTCCGTCCCATTATTTTTCCTCACGTGTCATGTCTTAGATGGTGAGCCTCCTGAGGGCAGGGACTGTCTTAGTGCTGATTTTTATAAGCTGCTCTAGCAGCCACTTTGGCTAAAGGGTATAAATGCCTTACATAAAAAATATTAAAAAGTAATATAAAAAGTAAGGTTCTAATTGCTTGGCACAATATTTATGTACTTTACAAGACTTTGCAATAGCTAATCAATCCTTGCTTGCTTTGTAAGTAATTTTCTTGCCATGTCCCTTGTTTTACTAGTGTACGTAAAACTGATTCAGAATTTATATACAAGAATTAAGACATCTTGTAGCTGACAAACACGTAACAGAGTGCAGTCATTTCTTACTCCAACAGGTTGCAAATTTGCTAAATGATGGCAGGATTAGCCTAACTTTAGTGTACTACAGAGAGTAAGATTCTGGGATGGCATGACACATTTTAAGCTGATGCTTGCCAAGACATAACAGTTTAAAAACTGACATTTGTGCTCAAACCATACTGCCACAGTCCTTACTGCTTCATGACAAACTGTCACTCTGCAGTACTGTGTCTAGTTGGTAGCTGTAAAATTATCTTGTTTTATGTTGCAGGGGCTAGTATACTGTTGACAGTGCCCAGGAGTAAGACAAGCCTGTGCCTTATGTGTACAATGGTAGCTGAAAAGTGTCTGTTCTCAAATTCTATAAAAGCAAGGTGCCAGACAAACCCAGGATGTGTTCCTTGTTTTCATGTTGTATGTTAACCTTGCCAGCTACTTACCACCCAAAACAACCCAAACAATAGCTTTTTTTTCATTTTGTATATTTCAGAATGTGTTTAACAGGATCCTGCTGCAATCAAGAGGGGTTTATGGCGAAGACTAGCAGTGATTCACTAAGCTGTTAAAATAATATTTTCAAGCATTCCCATTTCTCAGGGAGCACAATTACTAGCTTTTGTTAGGAATGGAGAAATTGGATAGGACAAAAAATTCTAATATTCTGGAGGAACTGGAAGCAACTGTGTTGGTGGGCTGAGGATTGGAAAGTCAAAAAAGAGGGGTTCTTATTAACGGCAAGTATCTGAGGGCAGTAATGTAGGTGTTAGGCACTTACATGGACCTCACACAGAGCCCCAAGGTAAGTGGAAGGAAGCGAGGCATTCTGGATGAGTAGGGTGCTGTTTATGAGCCTTGTGGTGGAGTAAGCAAGAGGTTTGTTCACCATAGTCCTTAGTAACCCATTAATAAAATGAGCTAGGAGCCATGTTTTCCACCCATGCTATTGCCTTATTTAAAATACTTTTTAAAATGTCTTGTTTACAAGAATAATAGTCTTAAAGATGAACGTGATTATATGTGGATCTTTCTGTGGACTAGGGCCCTTGTCATTAGGTGCAGTTCGTCTTGTATCTAATTAAAGTGGACTCTAGTCCACAAAAGCTTTAAAGGGTACCATAAGACTCTTTTTGCTGCCGCAGGCTGATATGGCTATTCCTCTGGAATCTTTTACACAGTGAATTATAGGAGAGAGTTCAAGTGGTGGAAGGAGTAACCCTGAGTTGTGTGGACACATCATTTATAGGCAAAGAGCCATCTATGACCACTGCAATGGCCCTTAAACTGTGGGGGCCAAAACACCTGGAAGGGGAATGCTAGATTCCAGGGTGAGGTAGGAGAATCATTCCTACTTTTTACCATTGAATCCTCATTGGTCTACACTGGATTTGCAGGTGTGACTGCTCTCCTGTTTTGCCCCATTAGCAATTGTGTACTTTCGCGGGTGGTGCTGTGGGTTAAACCACTGTGCTGCTTGGGCTTGCCGATCGAAAGGTCAGTGGCTCGAATCCCCGTGACGGGGTGAGCTCCCATTGTTCCGTCCCAGTTCCTGCCCACCTAGCAGTTTGAAATCACACAGTGCAAGTAGATAAATAGGTACCGCTCCAGTGGGGAGGTAAACAGTGTTTCCATGTGCTACTCTGGTTTCTCCAGAAACAGCTTAGTCATGCTGGCCACATGACCCAGAAAAACTGTCTTCGGAAGTGGACAAACGCCACCTTCCTCGGCCTTTTCAGCAAGATGAGCGCCGCAACCCCAGAGTCATTCGCGACTGGACTTAATTGTCAGGGGTCCCTTTACCTTTACCTTGCTTTCTTCTGATTGTGTGACCTTTAGGAGCAGACAGAGAACAGAGATGTCTTGTTCTATTCCACTTCTTGATTACCAGTGTTGTATTTGGGCCCTGATCCATAGGTACTTGCACGAGGAAGCATCTGACTGCATGCAAGAAACTATGCATCTTCTGCTGTGGCACTTGGTGTTGAGTAGAGAAGAAGTTTAGAAGTGGGGCAGAACTCAAAAAAGTTTTAAGATGATAGGGGAAAAATATTACGTGCCATAAAATAGTTTAAAATAATTTTTAATGCTCATGGTTTGAAAAGCAATTTGCAGTGGTTTTCATCCTTTTCCCACAACCATCCTATAATGCAGGTCATGGTCTATTGCTCTTACTTTATAGATGAGGAATTGAGACTGAGCTGAGATTTAAACTTTGCTACCCCAGGTCCAATAGATCTATGCAGTTCCTGTAGTCTCAATGCGGCATCACTGGCTCCCATAATAGGCAAGGCTGGCATTGAAGAGAGTAAAAGTGAATTGTGATGCAGACAGGAATTAATGCCAAGATTTTTTAAATAAGCATGTGAGGCTAGAGGGTGATTTATGATGGCCACAGAGCAGGCTTTACTGCTTCTGCTGTTAGCACAGAGAAATCCTCTTCTCCACTGATAAGTTAGTTCAGATCATTATTATTTAAATACCTATTCAGGTTAAAAGGGAGGATGAAATGAAATTCATTTCATTTTTCAATTGATCTGCAAATAGCCATGAAAATCAATTTTCCTTTCTGTGTCCAATTAAAACCAACCATTTCCCTAGCTTCAGGTAAATTCGGTCAAAATTAAGCTTGATCTTAAAGGCAGCATGTGATCAGGATCACCCTTTATGTCAGGCAACGGATCAGTATTTGAATGTAGTTGCCACCAGACCCTGGGCATGCCACACTGGCTTTGTAATTTCAGCAGTGTGTGAAGCCAAGAGAAATGCCCTTAAGGGTATGCCACACTTCCATTTAATCATTTCAGCATTCAAAATATTGGCTGTTGTGTAATTGCTGTGAAATCCAGTTATGCAAACTCTAGCTTCTTTCCAAGCTAGAATTTTTACTACTGGAACAGAAGCCAGAATGGTAAGGATTTATTTCCCAGGTTTTCTCTCGACAGTAAATCAGAGAGTTTTGCTGGGAGGAGATGTTGCAGCCAAAAGGGCTGTGCCCCTTCGTTTCATCCAATGGGCTTGGGCAGTTGGCGAATTTATTGCAAATTCTGGCTTGGAGCAGATTTCGTTTCTTTACACCAGTAGGAAATTTGTCCTTGGAAAGTAGGTTATACTCACCTTCAGCATTTTTCATCCTGGCAAGAGCCTGATGTTTTGTAATACCTTGTTGGCAAATCTAATGTGGACCAGTGGATTTGCTAGGATCGTAGAATTGTAGAGTCAGAAGGAACCATGAGCATAATCTAGTCCAACCCCCTGCAATGTAGGATTCTTTTTGCCTGACCCATGTTCAGAACCCATGAGATTAAGAGTCTCATGCTCGTTGCTCTGGGATTCTTTAATTCTCACTTAGCCTGATGATTATGCCTTTTCACAATATATGGGTATGCCAGTTCTAGGTAGGATCACACCTTAAGAGCTGACTTGCAGCTTGAGAAAATTTCTGACTTAATTTACTTCTTTTATTTAGCTGCTATCTCACCTTATGTATTAATTTTAATTAACTATATTATAAGTGGGTTTTTTTGGAGGGGTGGTATTATTAAGTTTAATGATGAAACGTGATGCCCAGCTAAGTCATACTCAGAGCAGACCCTTTGAAATCAATGAACTTAAGTTACTTAGTATGAAGGTCACTCTTACACAGCTGGCACGACTAAGTCCAACTTTCTTTTTCCTGTTTGGAATTATGATAAAATGCCATTTATATGCCTAGTTATTGATACTTGGGGAAATGGTTTGTGCATCTTTGGTTGTATTTTTAACAGGCTTTTTCTCAGTGTGAGAAGATGTTTGTGGTGCTGGGCAGCCCTTTGGGAAAAATTGAGATATCTGGATGCAAGCTGGGAGTCCATGAAATCCACCTGGAGCGAAATGCTGTGCTACAAAATGGGTAAGTCTGTGTTCCACTGATTATTTTTTCATATGCGCATGTTAAAAGTAAAAAAAGAAAGAAAAAATAGCCTTTCATATAATTGGAATGAAAAATATTTACTAATTTATTGCTATAGCTTTGCAATGTTCACTTTAATGTTTTTATTTTAAAAGATCTCATCCTTATGGCTTGAAATAATCATTCTAGCTTGATGCTTTGGCACTGACTGCAGAACGAGTCCAAGACTTTATTGTTGTTATTCCTTAACATTAAAAAATAGGGTGATGATTGAGAGTCTATAAATCCTACCACTAGAGAATGGATCTGGCAAGGCAAGCAGAGCACAAGGTCAGGAAGCATCCCTGTCCATTTTTCAGTCATGGAAGAAGAGGGGAGGTGTCTTCCCTTCTCATGTATTGGGCTTGGAGAAACTGAGAAAGCAGCCAGAACTTCCATAGCTGGCTAGGCATAGTTCCAATAGGCAAACTCAGTGTAGCACCTCCCAAGAGTTGGGACTCTCCCTGATATTGCCCTGAGACATGAAGACCTTGGAAAATATGACTGCATTCAGTGTGTCTCTGAAGTCCAAATCAGGGGTGGTATTCTGCTCCTGTGGAGGCTGAAGGTGGTAACAGTGGTGGTGGAAAGTACGTACAGATTTCTGTCTACCTTTCTGACAAGGAACCAATACAAAAGCTACGATTGGGCTACACTGGTGAAAATCTACATAGCAGACGCAATTCTTTATCCCTATACAGTGGTACCTCGGGTTACAGACGCTTCAGGTTACAGACGCTTCAGGTTACAGACTCCTCTAACCCAGAAATAGTAACTCGGGTTAAGAACTTTGCTTCAGGATGAGAACAGAAATCGTGCTCCGGTGGCGCAGCGGCAGCAGGAGGCCCCATTAGCTAAAGTAGTGCCTCAGGTTAAGAACAGTTTTAGGTTAAGAATGGACCTCCAGAACGAATTAAGTTCTTAACCTGAGGTACCACTATATGTCTTTCTGTGCAAGCACTGTTGCGAGTGGCTAACCAGGCTGTATAGATTCAAGAAATGCTGCTAGTGTACATGTGCAATGAGGACAATAGAAAATAGAGACTTTCGATTCATTGTGTCCTTTCAGAGGATTACGGTGGAATCGGTTAGCCACCTATCAGAACTAGGGTTGCTACAATATGGAACTCTACAATAAACACACAGCTTTTCCGCTCCTTGGAAGTCACAATTGCGTTTCCCTTCCCAGGAACATACCTGGCCCCATCATATTTGTTATCTCTGCCATGCACCTTACTTGGGAGCTTGTAGACTGCTGGTTCTAAACTTGTGATAATTTATATTGTTTTTTTCATAGGCCTGGCTAATAGGAGGATGAAATTGTGATCTGTGTGAGTGTTGGTAGGGTTGCTGTTGGAAATGATTCTGGGCGCCGGGCAGAGTTGTGACCATGTGGGGAGGCAAGATAAATACCAAAAGGACATTCATGATGTCAAGGAAAGGAAGAAGGGGAAAACAATGACTTTTGGTGATAGGAAAACTGGTAGCAATGGGCTATGTGTGTGTACATGTTGCTGGGTATATGTGAGTTTTGCTGTGTTGATTTTGGGTCCAGGAAATGTGGCCACCCAGCACCTGACTTTCTTGCTGTGACTTCATGGTAATAATAATATTATTCATGGTACATAATTCTGTATTTCTCAGAAGTTGCTAAAGTTTCGTTTTAGCGAAAATATTGTATACTACAGAGTTATAACTTCTCAGTTGTATAGAATATGTCTGATCCAGACTGTGTATTTCCCCCAGCCTTTACTTCTACACCACAAACAGACAGAGGACCTCAGGAGGTCAGTACATTTTCCGACTTACTTGCCTTAAAGTAATTCCATTGGTTTTCTGAGCCTCTCAGTTAATAGGAAATTATAAAAGAAAGAAAACAGCACAGCAACTTGGTCTTGATAGGGATTGCCACACAGTCTAATTTGATTGCACGAGTTTCAGTCAATTTCATTAAATCTGCATAAATTCTCCAGTGTATAAAACAGTAACTCCAAAGGGGAAATCATTCTTCCCCTGTGTTTGGATGATGTATTCATGCCACATAGGAGGAAAGGTGCCTGATATGACACATAAATGCACGGCGTCATGTGTGAAAGGAGGAATGCGTAAGAAGTTGTTAGCCACATATACGTTTGTGAATGCTTAAAACATTATTAATAGTGGAGAGAAGAGTGCCCCGGATTTGTTCCTCCTGACTCCACTCATCCCCAGTCATTCCTATCTGGTGGAAGACAGGCTCCCCCCCCCCCCAGCTTCCTCACCTAGCTGCCTACTCTCAGGTATTATCAGTGCACTGATTAGGGAACTCTTTAAAAAAAAATATTAATCAAAGCATGTTTAATTGGTGGATATATTTATTGAAAAACATTGGAGCTCTACACAGATTTCAAAAGTAGATGTAAACACCCCCTCCCCAAGTCTCTCTCTCCTCCATTTTTTCCTTGAGCATTCACAAGTGTAATTATAAGTAATAAGTGTCTAAATGCCACACAGAGCTTTTACAAGTACCTATACTAATGATATATATATATATATATATATATGCTTTCGTAGATTTTCACGGGTACAGGAATGCAGGTTTTGGTGTCCTCGGGTGTCTTCCCGTGTAAAAGTTGGGGTGTCTAGGCGACCTAAGTGGTACTCAGGATATCACTCAAGAAATCACTCAAGGTATCTCTCAAGTAATTAAGGAACAAAAGAAGAAAAGGCACACTAGCCTGGGAACTTCCTCTCTGCCCAGAACATTGGAGGCTAGACACCACACCCCCTCTACAGTATTTATAGGAACTCAAACATTGAGATCCCGCTCTGTTCCAGTAACAAGAAGCCGAAAGCACCAGCCTATATATATTTCCTCCTCTACAGTTGCTTCTGCTAACATCTTCAAAATGCATCCTGTTTTATCTTTCTAATGGCAAAGACCTAAACGATTTAACACTATTCATAAATATCTGGGCTGAAATGTATCGTTTAATCTCTTCCGCTTGTTGATAGGAAACAGTTGTTAAAATATCTAGGATCATTATCTTTGAAAGAACAAAATAATAAAAAGGGCCCAGAGTCTCCTTTCCTCTTGTTTTAAAAACTGGCTAGTAAACATTGTAATAAGAACATTGGGAAAGCACACACACACAAAAACACCATAAAAATATTAATGGACTCCTGTCAGACAGAATTATAATGAATACAAGTACGGTTATAAATGCTTTGTGCTCAACAGTCACAGAGGTATTTTGCATCATGTTGCATGTTACAATCAGTATGTATTATATATATATATATATATTTAACCTGGGTCTTTCAGTTTGGCGTTAGAATCTAGAAGATGGCAATATGATGCAACCCTTTTGGGGTGGCGGGGCGGGCGGAGTATCCAAATACAATGACTCCAAGGGTCATCCATTGCTACAAGTTATTTCCACTCCCCTGTACTAAGATTGGCATTTGGTAAATTTATATGGCAAAAAAGTAATTAAAAATCACCCCGCAAAAAAAATTGAGATTTTGTCCTTTTCAAAATGAGGTTATCTGAATGGTGATAAAATAATAAGGGTACATTAATCACTTTCTTCCTGTATAAATAAGAATAATATATAAGGAACATAAACAACTTCTGTTTTACCTAATTTGGTTTGAAGCTTTCTGATAATGGCTAATAGAATAATAATGTTGTATAATAGAATAATAATGTTAAACTGAAGTCCCTGTGTGAACACATGCCAGTTACTTTAAGGCTCAGTTTTATTTTTGTAGCTGCGCTCACTGATTTAGATGTCCTTGTCAACCAATTATTTCAATCATTAACAAAATGTAGTAAGATTTTTATGGTGCAACTCTGAAAACTGCAGAAATGTTTTCAGGAATTCTTTGCAAATCATTATTACTTCATTTTTATTTTTATTTTATAAATAATGCTTCATTTTGTAAACAACCCCTCCATAGTAGTAGCATTGAAGGTTGTGTGCGCCTTTGGCCTGATAAATCACTTTTCATTTCAGCAAGTCAGTAGCAGAGCAGAATTTTCTGTGTGTGTAGTGCGTTTTAATGACCAAGGGATTATAAGTCTTGCAATGCCTGCTCCTGATGGAATCCATGTTATTACTTTTAAATCTTCTTATCCTGTGTCTTCTTCCAGAAAGTCATCTTACCCTCCCTAGCTGGTTGGAGTAGATGAAGCATTTAGAAAGCTCTCACTCCAAGTCTCCTTGTTTGTGACACAAGGGAGTCTTCAGCACTCGTGAATGAACATCAACTAAACCTTCTAAAAGTGGAGCAAACATTGATTTTGCTCCAAAGATGTCTTTATGCACATAGTGAAAGAGGTGGGAACCATGTGCATGGAGTGTCTACAGAACTTCAAATTTTGTTCACAAAAATATTCAGGGTTTTTGTTTTTCTTTTACTGGTTGTGGCGTTTCAAAATGTGTAGATTAACTCGTGGAGAACCAGTGAAGTGTGATCCTCATCTTTGACCCACTTTCATCAGCACAAATCAGGGGCCTGCTCTTTGTTGGTTGGTTGGTTGGTTGGTTGTCATCTCTTATATACTAATAGTGAACTCTGTTCACAGAATGCCAGTCTTTATGAATTAAAAATGGCAACACCCACACATCAGATGGAAAAGTATTAGCAGGTTTGTAGAAATGCAAAATCAGAAGGACAGATAGCAAGCAAAAACCCAAACCTAAAGGATGGGAAAATAACCCAAACAGCCCAGTGGGGCTGGGGATCCCCATTGAGCATAGGCTGCCTGTTAAGAAGCTGAACAAGTGAAAAGCCGAGGAATGGAATGACTGGAAACCTGAATAAGAGCTCTCAACACAGCAGCATGTATTCTGCAATTCTCCTTCTGACTGTGCATTTCACTTTTCCTTCCATTCTTCCTCTGATTTATTTTGATGATGGTGATTATAAAAAACAACAACATATCATGAAAGTGTATTGCATATTTTATTATTGTAAGCAGCTTTGTGACCTCCCTGGTGAAGAGCAGTGTGTGTGTGTATACGTGTATATAGTGCAGCAAGAAAAGTTGTGCCTCTGAGATGGTATACTAGTGGAGACCAATAGTCAAATGAAATGGAAAAACCTGGATGATGGCTTGAACCAGGCAAGTTTACAATGAGGATATGGGAGAACTCTTGGCAGAATAGTGGCACACAAATATGGGTCGGTGCTAACTTCCCAGTATTGCTACACCAACTACTAGTGGCATTTGTATGCAAGGTACATTGCTACTTGAACTTCCTTTAGTCTTTGTACGATGAGGACAAGCTCCTGTTTTTAATCTGGACATCTGCATCTATGATTTCTGGCCTATTGTAACAATAAACTGAAGCACGATATGTATTGCATTGCAGGTTGTCCCATGCTTGCTATCAGTTGAAAAAGGGGTGAAAGACTTGGAAAATGCCGTATAAGGTTCTGTAGATTATGTAGGCAGTGTTAATCTTTTATGTTTAGTAGTTCTAGCTTTTTATGCCCTTATGAAGCTTTTTGAGTTGAGATATGAAAAAGTAAAGGCTTGTGTACATTAATGAGTGCAACTAGAGTTGATATTGCATACAGTATTTTCAAAAGCTATCTTTAGAAAATACTCTGGTGTCTGTACTCTTTTTATTTTTCAAATGGAAAAGGTTTAGATATTAAAATGTAGCTTCTTTGTAGTAGCTGGTTAGGTAGGGGCCTACCACTTTTCTCAGGATGCAACTGAATACCAAAAGTATGTGTTTTAGAGAAATATTACTTCCCCCTGCTAGAAATATCCAGACATCAATCTCTATTTCAGCAGATTCAATGGATATGGCAGGAAGAGTTATTATATACTATGATCCTCCTTTTATTAAAAATAAACTGGGCTAGTTTTTCTCCTGATGGCTTTTCAGGTGATAACTATAGGATTGTTTATACTTATAGCTAGATGATCAGAAGTGTTTTTTTTTGGGGGGGGGCGCACACACAACTTTTTGCTGGAGGAAACGTTTTTTAAAAGCTCAGCATAATTTCAAAAACTAAGGGGAAAAAGTTTCCCAATCCTGTTAAGAACACATATAGTCTCTTAGACTGTGTGACCTTTCCATATCTGCTTGTACTTTTCTGCATTATGTTTACAGATGGAAGATTATTCTGCATGTGTGTTGAGTAAATTATGATTCTGGCATGCGTGTGCATTTAAAATCTAGAATAATCCAATATAAATCTGTCAATAACAGTTAGCTTTTCTCGCAAAAAAAATTATACACTATTTAAAAAATATGTGTAATTAGTGGTGGTTGTTGTGGAGCCTTTTAGCCTTGGAATCTAAGGACAAGTTTGAAGAAGCGGTAGATAAGTTTTATTTATTACTTATTTTTATTTCATAAAATTTATATGTTGCATGCTTGTAATAAAATATCTCAAAGCAGTTTGTTAAATCTGTGATTGCTGCATGACTTCAGACACAATGTGCCAATCCAAAGGCCAGGGCCCTCTAGGAAATCCAGGTAATTCTGGAGGCCATTGTGAACCACATTTTCTATTCAGTTTAATTGAAGACACATAGCACAAAGTATCTAACCCATTATAGAGTTTTCCTAAACACGGCAGGGAATATTGTTTACATCAGACTATTTTTTGACCAATGGAATGTTACAAACTGAATATTGCCTTGACTTAGGGCCTGTGTTTCCTAAATGTTGTCCCTACAAGGTGATTTTGATTTTAATCTTTCTAATCTTGACCAGAAGTTTAAACCTGCATTTCTAGCAGACTATTCATCTGTTTTTCTTAACAAAAATGCACACACACTGCTTGGAAAGAGAATTGAATGGGATGAGATACATTATTTTGAAACAGGACAATCCTTATATGTTCACTTAATTGACTTGTTAATTGATGTATCAAATGAAATGGAAGAGTTATGGTAAATATTTTATAAGAGATATGTAATTGTGCATGTAGTATTTATTTCCTTCACAGAAGAAGTCTTATAAAATTTAGCTTTTTCATTAATGTATGTAAAAATATTAAAAGCTTTTGTATATTGCATTAAAAACTTATGTTGGCTGCCCTGCATTTTCCTATTTATTAAAACTTTTCAAGCAGTAAAAACATTTTACTTGTTAATGAGGGGAAGTGGGGAAATTAATGAAAGAGCTTGGATTCTCCAAGATGTCTCCTTTTAACCATGCACAACCAGCTCTCTTTTCCCCCACTCTATGTAGTTTAATTTCTGTGTTAGGGTTCAGTAAGCAAATGCAAATAGATGTAATGATTTGCATCAGTAGATTACGTCTCAGTTTAATATCCTCGGATATTTTGGTCAAGGACTTTTTTCTTTGTTAGGTTGGCAATGTTTTCCTACAGTAAAAATTTATAATTGCAACATTTATGCTCAAAGTCCCATACATATATCACTTTCCAATATCAGGGTGCTGGGTTACTACACTTTCTGCAGTTAATAGAAGCTCCTATTAAATAATGATAGTTCACTGATATTTAGGCATTTAATGTTTGCAGTTAATGTATTAGGCGTTTAATGTTTCCATTTATTTAATACCTCTCTCTCTCTCTCTCTCTCTCTCTCTCTCTCTCTCTCTCTCATTATGACAACTTTGTCAAACATACCCTGATGGGGACTTTTTCTTGGAACATGGCCCAGAAAAAATGGTGATGTTCACACCATATATTGGGTTGAGTCACTAAGCAGTACCCCATTTTTAAGTTGTTTTTATATGCAAAAAAAGTTTTTATTTTTACTTTGCTTGCTGGAGTACAGGTTGAGATCTTGCCTACCACATCAAAGGGAACCCGTTCCAGTTGTCATCTAAGATGATACTTGCTTTGGATGGATTGGTATCTTAGAAGGCTCTTATTTGAAAAAAGAATCCCTCACAGGTGAAATATATGCAGTGAATGAAAGACCGTCAACTGGAAACATAGTGGGTACTAAGTTCAAAGCTGGAGTCTTCTTGGCAGTAGACTTTGTAATGACCAAGGTCTCCTGTCCCACATGGCCAACTTGTGCACATTTACTTTTCCTGTAAATCTGAACAAAGAAGCAGCAGCCCATTCTAGAGAAAGAGGAACATGGAGGAGCTACCAGCTTCATTTGTTGGAGAAAAAAAAATGCTTTGTTTTTGTTCATTGGAAGTTTTTGAAAGAGTGTGTATGCACATGATTCCATAAAGTGTACATGAATCCAAAAATAACTTTTGTTATTTTTGTATATCTCTTGTGGTTCATTGTTTAGAGGTGCTATGAACTACAGATACTACAATTACTTACTGAGCAGATATTCTCTGAATCTCAAGTTCATATTAGTATGAAAATCCTTTAGTTGGATTATGCTTAATGAGAAGAAAATGTCTTTCCTTCTATCATGTCTTTACACCCACCCTCCCACACAGGTCTTCTGCCTGAAAGATCTGGTGTTCCTTAAGACTGTTTTCATAGTTTGCATTTCTCTATAAAGTTTTGGATTGACGAGTCATCCTTTGCTAAGCAGCTTTTGTTGTTTATCCATCTATACAAGTATACTCCTTTTAATCCTTCCATTCCTCATCTCTGCCATTGTTGATTTCTTTGACTCTCTTCAGTCAATTGCTAGACTGAGGATGACTGCAGAAAGACTTGTTTTGATGGGCCCATTAAGGGATGGACTTTTGTTGTCTTCTCCCTGAAAAAGCATATTTGTATTTAGTTTTCCAATTATTCTATGCTATTGCAAAAAGCCAAGGACAAGGAAGTTCATTATTTTTCATATTTTTGGAAACCAGATAACTAGGGTCCCAAAAAGTTACATAAAATAGTTAATATATAGTTTATATAAAACACTGGAAAGGTTTTTTATAACCTTATTTTCCTAGTGTAAGAAATGTTGAAGGTGGCTTCTTTTGCCCTTAGGATATAGTGGCCTAGGAAATCATTCATTTCCAACACTACTTTGTCACTTGCTATTTACATTTAATGACCCACCACTATGAATTTTATATCCCGACTCCTTATTAAAGCACAATATGTGCAAAGATAGATTTTTAATTAGCAAAAATAGTATGAGCATCAATGACAACAATACAAAAACTGATTGACAAGTCTGGCAGGTTTATTAGCAGTAAAATCAATTGGGGAAAACTCAGCTTGATGGCTGCCAAGTAAAGAGAGATAGCTAATTAAAAATACTGCACAATTTATAGTTTATGACATGATGAAATATTTGGGAATTAAATTGATGTTAGAACACTAGCACTGCATTTCTAGTAAGAATCTCACACAAGATAATCTAGAAATAGAACACAAATGAGATCTCTTAGATTGTTAAATAACCAAGGCACATAATTTATTTTACCAAGATGTTTCTGTATAACTGTGCTTGGGGACTGTGAAGTAGATGTGTAGCATTTTTTGCCACCTCATACCATTTATATCACACTGCCTAAAGTTGCAGTGTACAACCACCTGAATAAAGCCTATCAGAAGTACATTTGTGATCTGTTTATCCACAGGTTTCTCACACATTGCATGCGCGAGACAGGCCAGGGGAAACACCTTTTTACCAGTCCAGCTTGTAGCATCTTAATGGACAACAAACACACTGAGGATATCCCACTGTGATCGTGGGTTCCAACTAAAATGTTGCCACAATACCTATGGGCAGCTTTTATACTTTCCAGGCAACAGGGTTTACCCCTGTCTCATCAGGAGTGCTTTATAATGATGATAATAAATAGCTTATCATTACCATCATTATTAATCTTCATGATTATTAAGTCATTTATATACTGACTTTTTAATATTTTTAGAACCATGTTACAGTTCAGTAATGAAATAATTTGTAACATGAAATAAACAGCGAGAGATTGAAAACAACAGCTTTAACGCTCATGCCTGAAAGATATGGTGAAACAGAAATATTTTCATTTACTGCTCCCTTAAAATGACCAATGGCAGAGATTTGGGTTTTTTGTCAGAAGAGAATTCCATAAACAAGGAGCCATCATGGGAAATAATCTGTTTCTGGAATATTATAACTTTGCTTCTCAGATGATGGTGTAGCATTCATAATAGTATTTCTGAAGGTAAGCATTTATATGAGAGAACATGGGGTTGTTGTTTTTGTCAAATACAGGTGAGATTCAGCTTACACGGGTTGCATTCTGGGGAGAGTGTGTAAAGTTAAAATTGCATATAGTCAAAACACATTGGGTACAATGGTGGGGGAGATTGCCAAAGTCTTTTCCCCCCAGACTCCCGCCTCCTTTACATTTATTTATTTATTTATTTATTTATTTATTTATTTATTTATTTCCACATAAAGCAGAATGTGTGCAAGGCTTTTGTAAGGCTGTGTGACCTTTCCTCCTGAGTAACATCTGCATAATAAGTAATAGTTCCAACATATAGCTCAGTTGGTAGAGCATGAGTCTCTTGATCTTAGGGTCATGGGTTTGAGCTAAAGAATCCTGCAATGAAGGAGGTTGGATTAGATTACCCTCATGGTTCCTTCCAACTCAGTTCACGTCCATTCAGAATCATAGAATTGTATTCTATGATTTTTAATGGATGTGAACTGTTCTCGAAACAAGAGCAGCTACAGGCAAGTAACTTTATTTTGTTACCATAATTATGAGCAGGTGAAACAGCCATCTGTATGAATGCTGTTGTACATCAGTATGTGACAGACCTGACTCAAAGAAAAACCTACACAGAGAAGAGCTGTAATGTGAATATGTTATGTCTTTTGTTAAAGCTCTGTAAGGCATTTGTTTTCTCAGTTTTCCTCAAATTCTGATAATTTAGATAAGACAAGTTAATTGTACCCAAACCTTGACAGAGAGCTAACAACATACAGTGGTATCTCTGGTTGGGAACGGGATCCGTTTCGGAGGCCTCTTTGCAACATGAAAAGAGCGCAACCCGCAGCAGCCGTCTGAGCACGCGCGGGTTGCGATTCGCCGCTTCTGCGCATGCGTGTGACATCATTTTGCGCTTCTGTGCATGCGCGAGCGGCAAAACCCAGAAGTAGCCCTTTCCGGTACTTCTGGGTCGCTGCGGGACGTAAGCTGAAAGAACGTAACATGAAGCAGACGTAACATGACGTATGACTATACTACCTCTGTGCTTTATGTATAATTAAAATGTTATTTTGCTTAACTCTTCCCTTTCCCCCCTCCCCCCGGATGATTCATTCTCTTGCGGGATGTGCTACCATTCTGCCCCTGCAATCGTTCATAATTTTAGGATTTACTTTTTTTTTGCCCTGTGATACAAACAATCCAGGAGAGAGTTAATACGTTTTCTAGTTTTGAAGCTTCAAATACATTAATGGTATAATTTTTATTTGCTTGGTACTGTCATATTTTGTATTGAAGTAATGTTCATATTACATGGTCTTCTGACAAGTTTTGTTAAAAGAAAAAAAATGTTAATAAGATATAAATTTGATATAAGCAGCTTTTGAAACTCCCATTGTTCTAGGCGTGTTTTACAGCAGGGGATTTCATTAGTGTGAGCAGTTTCTGATTAAAACTGCGCAGTGGAAGGGAAGGAGAAACTTTTTCTGCCTCCCCACTTTCAGCCATTCTCTGAAGACTGGAGAAAAGACCTCTAAAGAATATGGGGGGGGGGGAGCATGGCTTTGTTTTTGCTGTCTTCAGATGAGGACTAGAACATGTGAAAAATGAACATAAGATTTTAGCTGCTGTTCATTCATTTTCAGCTTTGCACTCTTGTAAAAAGTACACCTAGACACACATTCTATTGTTTTGCCCATAACCTATGATTAGAGTGCCATTTAGCTCCTAGCTTTCATATCTCAATTTCTAACACTGGATATAAGACACTGAAGAAACAAGCTGTTGTGTGAACATATATTGTATAGGCAGTGCCTGTTCAAGTTTAAGTTTGTGATAACACTATCTACCTTTCTGCCTAGTTCCTATTTGTTTATTCCTAAATTACAACTTCAGTGAACTCTTCCCCAATTTTACTCTGACTTGTTCTGTGAAGAAATGCTTGGAAGAGATACTGGTTTGCATACATGTGTAACATCTTCAAGATAACCTCATTTCCGTTGAGCCATCTCACCCACTTGTCTGTTGAAGCTGGTCTCTGTTTCTCTTAGATTTGTTGCTAGCTGCAATTTCTGTTGGTCATGGTTGGGGTCCTCTATCAACTCTTGTAGGTCACATGTGTTCTCTGTTTGCAAGGAAATATTGCTTGTAACTCTTGAAGTTGTTCAGCCGCTCTTCATTTATGCAGATATCCTCTGGGTTTTAAGATTTATATCTCAGTGTGAAATGGAGAATATGTTCGGGAGTATGACAGCATGTCTTTCAGAAACTTGCTTGTTTGTCTTTCTTGAAATAGCCTTTTCTTAATGGCAGGCTAGAAATGGCAATGACAAACTGAA
Organism: Podarcis gaigeae; assembly: GCF_964106915.1. Taxonomy (NCBI): domain Eukaryota; kingdom Metazoa; phylum Chordata; class Lepidosauria; order Squamata; family Lacertidae; genus Podarcis; species Podarcis gaigeae. The sequence goes on along the minus strand of NC_139681.1, from coordinate 42,734,611 downwards.
ACTGCATATTCTGAAGAGAAGAAAATCCTAAATGTTTGCAAAATACTTTTCTCATGGGTGTAATATATAAAGTGTAATATATAAAGTGCAAACATTATAAAGCAAAAGGCTGTAGAAACAAGTTCTAGCTATTCCTAATATGAGTAAACTACATCTCAAAGGCTGTAGACTTTTGTACACTTTCTGATAAGAATTTTAATTTGAGGAGTAAAACACAGCCCAGATTTCTGTTCCTTAGGAGTAAGTCATATTGTAATCCATGACGGTTGCAGAAGCAGTTGGTTAGCCATGTCCATAACTAACATCAAGTTTACAGTCCCAAATGCATCCATGTAACTTCTCTTTAGAAGACTTAATTTAAGAACATTCTATTAATTAAATCATTTTATTGAAATATTCTGACTAAAACACTGCAGCAAGTTTGTTCTTGGTAACCCTACATGTCAATTACAAAGCTAAAGTCAAGAAATGCAGCCCTTGGGGAAATCAGTTGTCTATCGCTGTCCTATAGTCTAACTTGGGCATTAGGACAGTTGAACCTGCATCACAGATGCAGCAAAATATCTCTGTGGGCAGAAATTGGTTGGCTATTTCAAATCATTATCTGAATTCAACTTCCTTCCCATCTCCTAGCCACATGCTCTGCTCTTCTCTGCCCAGGTTTTACTTTGCATCTCAGAACCCCCTTTTCCATTATTATTTCTCATTTATTTGTAGCATTCCATCTTCTAACTTTTGTTTTCGTAAGATCTCCATTTTATTAGTTTGCTCTCTTCTCAGACCTATACTTACTTCTAGATTCCCAGGTTCTTTTTGGGGGGCGGGGCGGGGCGGGGGAGCTTAGTAGGATCAAAGCTGCTCAACCAGTTGCTGCCAGAAACTTCACTGCCACCACTAATTATTATATTAGTTCTGTCATTTGACTTCAATAGGAGCAAGTTTATCTAAGTTATTGAAAGTGGCACAAGAACACTAGGTTCCAACCTTCTCTTGCTCACAGATCGCTCTTGTTCAATCCTGTTCAATCTTCATGAATCTCAAGCATAGGTCAACTTACGGATGCTCATTTGCTGTAAGAGTAAAATATTCTTTATCTACATATTTTATTCTGGGACATACTATTTTGTGTATAGTCTTGTTTTACTCACAGTAAAGCTGATTAGTGATGTCTTATGAACCACCATTGCTCTAATACTGAACACCTGAAATTGAAGAGCTGCACAGATTCATATTAGAAATCATGTAATCTACACCATTACTAGGTGGGCTGATTTTTTTTCTGAGGATCCTCCAATACTTCTGATATGTACATTTGCAGGATAATTCAGTAGCAATAATATTTTGCTACAGTCACCCTTAAGGAAGAATGACTAAGTTTCTAGGAACAAAAATGAGGGTGGATGGGAGATAAGTCAATGTGGGTAGCCTTAGTTTTGCTGGATTGTCTAATTGTGGCTGCTAACATATTCCCTTTTCAGATTAATATTAATTAGATTGTTTTGTACTATATACATGTCATAAAGTCTTCCAACAATTAATACAGATTAAAATGCCTTTGCATACATAAAGATTAACTGTTTCATTAGCAGTTCCAAACTTTGAAAGTACAGCTGCGAACTTGAAAGTGGGATGAATATTGACCTAATTTGTCTTTTGAAAGGACACACAGTTTTAGTAGAATGCTTGTTCTATTGAAATGGACAAATGCAGGTACTATTTCTTGGGTAGTCTGCATGTGCTATAAGATTTACTGTGCATTACCTTAGCCATCATTCCCATAAGTATTAATTTTAACTCCACTAATAAGAAACTGAACAAAAGTGGAATTATGAGTTCAGTAGTATTCCATGAAAGGTCAGTTGTTAAAAAGGCAGAGTGTGACATTCTGTGAAAAAGGTGCCTTCATTAATCATCCTGATAGGAGAGCATAGGATATTCTTGACCAATACCAGTGAACCTTACAATATAATGTTTCAGGAAGTGGTGTTTAATTCTTTGTTTTAAACACACACATACACACACACACACACACACACACACACACCAAGGGTGACTTGAATGAATGCAGAATACAATTGTTCCTTAATATTATAATGCAGAGATTTCAGTTGGCAATTTCAGATATGCCAAATTAAGATTGTCGTATATCTGTATATTTCATTAAATGATGTGAGTATGATGGGTTATTTTATTGTAGGAGAATTATGTTACAGGTGGCAGAGGTCTGCCCATTTTTGCTATGAAAACATAAACAGTTCCTTATTAACTAACCAACATAACCCTCTAACTCATTTGTCTATGGTGTAATACGATTGAATCGATTGTGCCTGGGTTTTTCCCCTCAATAGCAGTATTAAAGTTCATTAGAAATATTTAAATCATTGAATACAATTCTAGTGGAACTTTAGTTCATTGAATATCCTTATTGTGAGAATTTCTCACAGATTTTGTTTACCGTGATTCCTATTAAAGCATAGCACGGTACTGTTACCCATTACAACACCTTTGCCTAACTAACTGCTAATGTAATCTAATTTGAAACAACAAAGGGGTCTAAGGGGTCTCAACCATTAAGCTTGCTTCTTGAAAGTTATCAGTTTTACAGTAAACAGTGCAAATTGCAAAGTCTGCAATAGTTATGATTATTTTTTCCTTAATGTCATAATTTTGCATAATGGCTGTTGTGCTACATTGACTAGGTCCATGGGTTGCTTAACATAAGTGATTGCACTTGTTTATGATTATAAACTTCTTCCAATAGAAATGCTGTATGAAATGCATGTAAATGATTAGTTTAAGATTTCTACTTCATTAGCCACATTATACACATTAGAGTCATTGTCTAAGAGTTAGTAATATTTGTAATGAGCTGTATAATATGCGCCTTTTAACAAAATTTGAAAACAGATGGAATATTTTTACAACAGTTTATCATGGAAAATGAACCCTAGCAAAATATTTTAACAATGGTTTGAGTTGCAAAATTGTGATGCTGCCGTCTGCCATAGAGCCCGTTATGGTACAAGGAAAACATCAGAACCTTTCCATGCTCTCTAGTGGCTGTCTGGGTGGAGCCAGGAGGTAGCTTGTAGCAGCAGTCTGTTACTATTGAGAAGGATACTCTTCCTTTCCATGTGGAATCTGATAATCAGGTATCATATGGCAACCATATACAGTGGTACCTCAGGTTACAAACACTTCGGGTTACAAACTCCGCTAACCCGGAAGTAGTTGCTCCGGGTTGCGAACTTTGCCTCAGGATGAGAACAGAAATTGCACATTGGCGGCAGTGGGAGGCCCCATTAGCGATAGTGCGCCTCAGGTTAAGAATGGTATTGGGTTAAGAATGGACCTCCAGAACGAATTAAGTTCGTAACCCGAGGTACCACTGTAAAAACTTACCATGTAATGTCTGCAGTTAGAATTAATCATCCAAGGAAGGTTTTTGAGTAAATACAAAAAAGGAATAAAAAAAATATTCTTTCTTTTAAGCTAAATAAGTTTAATAAAGAAGACTATTTAGAAGGTTGTTCCATAGTAAGGATATTTTCTAGCCATGTTTGATATATCTTTGAGATTTCAGTGTAAATCACGCTCCTATCAAAGTCAGTATGAAAAGTCCCATGAACTTTAAAGCAGGGCATAGATTGTGTGTTTGTGTTGTATGCTTTATATAAACATGAATGCTTTTATACGTATATGCTTAGCATATGTACACACACACACCCACACACACACCATTGTTTTTCACAAAACCGCTAAACTAACTAAACTAAGCTAAGCTAACTAAACAATCTGGATTTACATACAACACTTGCTGAATGTAACCTTCTCCAAGCTGCACTGCAGCTTTCTGTGCTAGGGAGGATCTGGAGATCAGAGGCACCCATAGCACTTCCCACCTGGCCATTCTTTGCAGCGATGAGGCACTTCTCAGTGGGCTACTGGTTCTCCCCCGTCCCCGGTAGGGCACTCCACTTCTAGTGAGAGGAGAGAGATCAGGGGGTGCCTCTGTTGCCTTTTGGACACACGCCAAGCAATACACTTCTATTCCGGTAGCACTGGATTCATAGGTGAGTATGTCCGTCCGTCCATATAAAGCTGCGTATGTGCAGCTTCTCATCAGTAGAATATGCCATCCATTACCTCAGTGATGGGGGCTCTGTGGTCCTCTTGGTGCTTCTAGACTTCAATCTTCATTAGTCCTAGGCAGCATGGTCAGTGGTTAGGGATGATGGGAGTTGCAGTCCAGCAACATCTGGGGAGAGTCACAGGTTCCCCATGCATGCATTACATACTGTTGTTGTCTGTGGTTTCCTGTACCAAGAGGTTCCTATAAATCTCACATTCCAGTTGAATTTTCCAAGGTTAATGATTTTATTCTGTTCCACTTTTTGTTCTTAGGTAAAGTACCTAACATATACAGTGGTACCTCGGAGCCCCGTTCGCATCCTGAACAGAACGTAAGACATGATAGCATGTCTGCGCGTGCGCGGGTCGTGTTTTGTTGCTTCCGTGCATGCGCGTGATGTCATTTTCACGGTCTGCGCATGCGCAAATGGTGAAACTCGGAAGTAACGCACTCTGTTACTTCCAGGTCGCCGCAGAGCGCAACCCAAAAATACTTATCCTGAAGCGTATTTATCCTGAAGTATGACTGTAAGGTTGTTTTGTATGCATCTGTAGTAAATAAACATAGCTGGAAGTTTTTAAAGCAAAACTTAATGCTATGCTTACTAGATCACATGCCTTAGATCTTGAGTTTGAAGTGACAAAATGACCTTTTTATTAGTCATTTAAAAGCAAAACTAAGTTGCTAAGGAGGTTGCTGTACAAATTGCATGTGTTATTGGAGACAGGTATCTGAAAAAATTGATGCATGAAAGTTGTCAAAGCTGCCTCCACCCTACTAAATCTCTAAAGCAATATTGCTTGAATTTAAGGCCCACTTTAGTTGAACTAAGTGAAGTTGGTTATATCAGAGTACTCTGACTTAGTTGGCTTTTGAACGAGGCTTCTCAGGATAGAATAAAATCTGATGTCTGTGATCCACTAGTATTCCATTCCCCCCCCCCCCATTTTTTCATTATATTTACTTAGTAAATTTAACAGTTTTGCCAAGACACAGTTTTGAGGAGCATATAGTATGTGCCTTGGTTTCAGTATCTTTTGTGCTCACACTCTGACTGACTTACTTGCATTGACACAAAAGAATACATACAGTGGTATCTCGGTTTACAAACACCTTGGGTTACAAACACTTTGGGTTACCGACTCCACTAACCTGGAAGTAGTACCTCGGGTTAAAAACTTTACCTCAGGATGAGAAGAAAAATTGTGTGGTGGCAGTGGGAGGCCCTATTACCTAAAGTGGTATCTAAGGTTAAGAACGGTTTCAGGTTAAGAACGGACCTCCGGAACGAATTAAGTTCTTAACAAGAAGTACCACTGTACTTACAAAGTACGTTCATCATGATTGTATCCCCTAAACTGGGGGGGAAATGTTAAGTTTCAAGGCCAGGTTGGGGGCTGGGGGGCTGAAAGAGAGGCTCCCCATCTAAAGCCAGGCAAATGTGGATTGCTATTGAACAAATAAAAAAGGGAAATACATTGGAGTCTAGATACAGTATGTTTGTAGTAATAAAAGCAGTAGTACAGATTTACTGGTGTAGAAGTTTTAACTGTAATACTGTGGAATGGTAGGTTATTTTGTGTTCAAGAGCTACATTTATCACAAAAATGATGATATACAAATCACTTCCATATCACAAAATGTTCTTGGTCAAAATTGGCTTGAGGCAAGTGATATCTTCGAGTAAACAGTATATGAAGACCATATCTTAAAATGATAGATCACCTAATTTTGCTCTGACAGAGGTTTTTGCCGCAACAAACATCTGTCACTGAAATACCAATTCAGAGATACGGAAGCCAAATTGTAGAGGTTTTCTAGTATTTGTCATTCCTTTAGTTAAGAATGCTACTGATAGTTCTATATCTAATATTGTAAAAGCTTCTCCATTCAAAAAAAAAAAATGCCTTAAGTGATGTTTCCTTCAATGATAATTAACCATTTTTAAATGAAATGCATTGGTCCTGTTTCATTCTCAACATAGTCCTATGCTGTTTTAATGCAAGTGGAGTTATAAATGGACACTACTACATTCTTGTTGCTTTTTAGCACAGCAAATTGCATTGTAATGGTTTGCATTGATTCTTGATCTTTCTGTGTGGCTTAATTAGTTTTTGAAATAATTTTATAGGAAAAGTATGAAATGGTTGAATTCTTTACATTGTGTGGCTTTTAGGGGTTGCCCAGAGTCAGATTATATTTTGGAACAAAGCCTGCATTTTCTAGTCTCCCACTTTTGTTGCTTGCAAATATAGTTCATATGGAAATGCAGACTGGACAACGTGTATTCAGGGAAGAATGGGGTTTTCATTTAACAAAATTTATATACCGCTTGATTGTAAGAAAGCCTCTAAGTGGACTTTTAAATATCCAGATTACTACAGACAGAAGACTACAAATTCAAATGCTTGTTAGAAGCTTTGACCAAGTATGATTTTACAATGCTGATCACAAATAACCCATTACTATCACTTATAAACAATCATTTATGTATTAATGTAGCAATTTTTAAGTATTCCTTGCGGTACAAAAAGGGAATAAGACTATAATGCCTGGTTGTTGTTTTTTAATAAATATTGACTGGAGGTTGCATATTAGGTTGCACCTCAGTAAAACAGGCAGCAAAGTATTTTAGCAAATTTTATGGGAAAACATAAGGAAATGCAAAGAGGAGAGATTATAGGGAATCTTCCCAATGTAATTACCATTGGGCCAACAGAACAGTCATAAGGGAAAGAGTAGATAATGCAAAGCAGTCTAGTCATTATGTTAGCAGAGCTGGAGATAAATTTGGAAAGCATTGGAGGTAGCAGAGTCAGTGTGTGCCAGATTTTATGGTGCTACTTAGTGGTTTGAGGGGTTTAGTGTTCAGTCAACAGAAGACTGGATTTTAGTTTTAGCACTTTACTAGCCCTCTCCCATGACAAACACTGCAGTTTCCGTTGAAGTAGGCTTGCTGCTGAGGGAGTAGCCTTACTGCAGAAGAATATTCTTTCTAGAGCGAGTTGAACATTCCGCTTGCAATGAAGAAAAACACAAAGCTTCTGGAAAAATGAAGAGAGGGGGAAATACAATTGGGAGGGCATTTGCGGCAGCTGGTCAAGGTAATCACGTTGGTGCCCTAACCATTTCGTTTTGTTTTTGTTTTAAAACGCTGTCTCTATGATGGTGTAATAGACCTCTAATGGGGCATATAAATTAACCTTACGCGTGTTCCTGATCCTTTTCATGCAACCCTGTTTTGTCTCTGCTGATAGTAGCTCAGCCTCTGTCTCCATATAGAACATTAGACCAATTTGGATAGTGCGTGGATGAAGCAAGTCATTGCCCTTCTAAGTAGAAGAAGGCCAATCACGAACAGGCATGCTGCTGCTTGCTGAAAAAGCACATGTAGCTAGCTGTCTGTCTTCTGTTTGCTGCTGGTAAAAGTGTAGAATAAGTATTTGGTTGTAGAATCTGCTGTTCCCTTCCCAGGGCGGGGAAGGAATGTTACGAGGCTGCCCAGCTGCTCAAAAGGCCTAGTGAGTTGATAGCAAAAGGTGGTGAGCGTGTGAGATTGTGCACATGAGTAGTTGATGGTGAGGTTTGGGGAAGCAACAGCCTGGGAACTTACATGAGGCGGGGAAAGGAATTTGTCACGAAAGAATAGTGCACTGGTATATAGCTCTCTGTGGGACGCAGGTGGCGCTGTGGGTTAAAGCCTCAGCGCCTAGGACTTGCCGATCGAAAGGTCGGCGGTTCGAATCCCTGCGGCGGGGTGCGCTCCCGCTGCTCGGTCCCAGCGCCTGCCAACCTAGCAGTTCGAAAGCACCTCCGGGTGCAAGTAGATAAATAGGGACCGCTTACCAGCGGGAAGGTAAACGGCGTTTCCGTGTGCGGCTCTGGCTCGCCAGATGCAGCGATGTCACGCTGGCCACGTGACCCGGAAGTGTCTCCGGACAGCGCTGGCCCCTGGCCTCTTAAGTGAGATGGGCGCACAACCCCAGAGTCTGTCAAGACTGGCCCGTACGGGCAGGGGTACCTTTACCTTTACCTTTATATAGCTCTCTAGATTCTTCATGCACAAAATGGTTCTTCAGTAGGGAGGTTGGAATGGAGGGAGAAAGCAATTCATAATAGGTCCATGTATGGAAGGGGACAGAGGACAGTATCGGGTATGAATAATTGTGTGTGTGTGTGTGTGTGTGTGTGTGTGTGTGTGGCTGATGGCAATTCTTTTATGAAGGTCTAGGATTTTGATCCATTGTGGAGAGTTGGACAGACATGAAAAGAGTGATGCATATATGTCAGCATAAAATCAAAAAGAGGGTTTAATCCTGTGCTGTGAAGAGGAACCTCTAGGTGGAAGAGAGCAGGAGAAGTCATAGTAGGCAGGGATGTGCTCCATGGATTGCTCAAATGTTGTCAGCTGATTTGTCAATTGACCCCGTTATTTGACTGTAGTTCAGTATTGTGAAATATTCTTTAAAATTAAGTTACAGATAGGTAGCCGTGTTGGTCTGCCATAGTCAAAACAAAAAAATTCCTTCCAGTAGCACCTTAAAGACCAACTAAGTCAGTTCTTGGTATGAGCTTTCGTGTGCATTGGTATCTGAAGAAGTGTGCATGCACACGAAAGCTCATACCAAGAACTGAGTTGGTCTTTAAGGTGCTACTGGAAGGAATTTTTTTGTTTTTAAAATTAAGAATACTACTATGAAGGTAGCAGGCCGCCTTATATCTTTGCATGCATTTTTTATTTGCTGCTGTTACTTTAGTTGTGTTTTTAATTTCTTTTTTATATTTGGCATATCAAAACCTATTGATTAAATTTTCTTGTTCTTTTTGTTTGTTACTTAAAAAGTCAATGCTTTAAAAGTACCTGAATGTTATCTGACGCTATGTCACCAGTTAATTGAATGGTTCTTTCTGACAGATAAATCCTGAGTTCTAAGGTTTCAGAAGAAAGACTTGAATTCACTGGATGCATTTAAGTTAGAGAAAAGAGCAGTAGAAGGAGAGGGAAAGCAGACTATTAGACATAGTGTCTGCTTAGTAAGGGACACGGGTGGTGCTGTGGTCTAAACCACAGAGCCTAGGACTTGCCAATTGGAAGGTCGCCAATTCGAATCCCCACGACGGGGTGAGTGCCCGTTGTTCGGTCCCAGCTCCTGCCCACCTACCAGTTCAAAAGCACGTCAAGTGCAAGTAGATAAATAGGTACCGCTCTGGTGGAAAGGTAAATAGCGTTTCCGTGTGCTGCTCTGGTTCACCAGAAGTGGCTTAGTCATGCTGGCCACATGACTAGGAAGCTGTTCCCTTGGCCTATAGAGCGAGGTGAACGTGCAACCCCAGAGTTGTCCGCGACTGGACCTAACTGTCAGGGGTACCTTTACCTTTTACTGCTTAGTAAACCATGGTTTTTGACTTCTGGGTCTACTTCCCATCCCCTCGTCCCCTTGCATACCGACTCTGGTGCTCCTCTTGTGGTTTGCTTTAACCACACTTTACCATCATTTGCATCAGGAAACACTAGTTTGAACTTGGCCTACAGGATATTAAACTCCTATGCCAGAGATGGGCTGTGGACCCAATATGAACCCCAATTTGAGGTAGGCGGGCCTGAGGAAGGACAGTATACTTGCCTCAAAATGGGACTCTGTTCTAGCGGAATAGTGTTTGCAATACCCCACCACCACCAAAATCTACATGAGAAGCAGCCCTTATGAACTGTAAATTTTTTTAAAAAATCTGGAAAAAATATGTTAAATGCAAGATTACTAATACATAGTTTGCCTGTGTAAGTTTGAAATTGGCAAATGCTAATTTATTGAAGACTTCAAAACTTAGCATTGCTATTGAGCAGAGTAAAATCATTGTTCTTCATTTTGATATCTTTTCTAAAAAGATCTTGCTTATATCCTAATTTTTTAAATACGCGCTGCTGAAGAGCTATCACATATTTTTATGATGTTTAATTGGAACCAAAAAAGATTGACTATTCATTGATTCTTGACCTGCCAGTACCAAGGAAAATAATTTAGTTAATAAGAATTTTCATGAGGTCTGAATTTAAATGCATGAGGATTCTGCCTTTCCTATACAGTAATAGAAACTAATTTAAAAATTCTATAAGAGCCTGAGGGTTTGTGGCATCAAATATACAGAAAGTAGATCCACTTAAGGAAGATAGCACAATTTTCTTAGCTATCTACTGCACACGTGGAGTTTCTTTTATACATGCAGACATGTACACTTGCAGTATATTAAAATATAAAGTTTGACTTAAGGTTTAAGGCATAACATTTGTAGTGTTTTGGTTGTCAAAGTGATATTGTTGTGCTTCTAAGCAAAAACAGTCTGAAATGAGGAAGATACAAAAGTGCCAGTGTATGTTAGACACAATAGAGAGGGTTTCTGGCATGAGGGGGGAGGAGGGGTTGGTGTCATAAAGTTCAGAAAGGGTTAAAGAGTTCATAAAAAATGAAGGATCCTAATATTAAAGCAGGGGGGAAATGTGTGGACACATTTTTTTTTATACACTTCAACTGTCAACATTTCTAATCAAATCATCTAGCCATCTTGCTTCTTAAATGATACAAGCAATATTTCCTGTAATAAATACCTCTAAGTCTAATGAGAGGCCCTAAGGCAACTTCAAATGTATGAATTCATTATAATTGAACAACGTAATCTGTAGGACAAGGCAGCCTGCTCTCCTGCCTTTTAACTCCATACAGTCAGGGTGTTCTATGAAAAATGTTATACATTTTGTTTACAATGTATTGTTGCTGTTTGAAGTATTGTATGTTCCTGTAGAACATAAGATTGGGACACATAATGGAGGAAAAATCAAGGAGGCAATCTTTCATTTTGTTCTTGTATGAAAAATTCAAAAGAGTGAAAACTCACCCAGAGAAATTTTGCAAGGATATTATTTTCCAATGTTTCGATCAATTTGTCTGTCAACCATGCTGAGAGGTGGAAGGGGCCAGCAAAAGCAATTTAGCTTGTGAGGTCCAAAATAGAAATGTTTTAGGAAACCCTGTCACATGTCATTTCTATGTATTAAGCTGCTGTGTGTTTTTGTGTAGTAGCGATGTTGGGAAGAAAACTTGATATCAATCATCTAAGTCAGCTGTAGATATCTGATAAAGAGTTCTTGTGCATAGAAATAGGAAATATTTAAGCTAATATTGTGCCTTTGGACTTCACTGATTCCTGGCTGGGATTTTTCGGATTTTGCTGCTGCTATTTTATTTTTTTGCATTACTGTTTGGGTTATTTAATCATACTTAGTGGTGTTGTTTGTCAGTGAGCATCATTTACCTTATCCACCCACTTAAAAAATCAAGTAGATCTTATATTTGGTAAATAGCGCTATCTATTCATAATGTTTACAAATATAAAATGTGGACTGTTGTGCCTGAAGCCTGGAAGGGAAGAAGAACTGATACATTGGGCATGATGCAAGCGTTGCAATTTTTACATACAAATACTCACAGAATTTGGTAACAAAAGAGGCAGAGGATGGTATTGAGTTTGTCTTCCCAGTAATAATTGGGAGGGAAGTGGTCTGGATTACTGTTGATTACTGCTGTTTCAGGTCTTGCTGGTCGTTTGGTGCTCCTCCCCTTTTACAAGTATAGGATCTGTACAAGCACCCAAATTCTCTGAGGCCTAATGGATATGTGGTAAAAGAGGGCTAGTCTTCATGAGACTGGTGCTCTTCCTCCCCCGCCCATGCCATGATAGTTTCTCGCCCCCAAACAAAAATAAAGCTGCATGTCATAGTTTATATTTAAAGCAAAATTCAGTGGGTAGTGCCATAATTCAGTAGGCAGTTCAGACTTTTCAGCAAAATTATAGAATGTCCAAGTGACTAATGCTCAGTCCTAACTGAGTGGTGAACGGAAAAGGTTGGCACGGTTACAAAATTGTGAGTTTTAAAGGCCAGCTTTGCTGGTTTTGTTTTGTTTTGCCAATTTGCAAACCCTTGCAAAATTGCCTCGATTCTTAGGACCAGACATAGTTGCAACCTGCCAGAGTAGACTACCCAGAAATGTGGGTGTTGTCCCTTTCCTGACTTAGACCATTGATTTTCAGATGGTATCCAAGTGCAGAAGCATAAAACGAAGGTCACACCTGGAAGTCTAGAGTTGAGTTCTACCCTATATAGTATAGGACTGGGGTGAGGGGAGCCTCACAACTCTGGCAATGATTTAACCTCTTTCGTTTTGCTTTCCTCATCACCAAGTCATGAGAGCAGCTGGAACTCTGCACATTCTTTAGAAATACAAGGCAGTTGACATGTTGCACTGTTCTTGTGTTGTACACCCAGCAGGCAACGGTGCCCAGAGACTGTGCCTCAAATGTCTGCCACCCCATACAACAATGATGGAAATGGCAGCAGAAACTAAACCCTGTATTTTGTGCAGAAATCTGAAGGAATACCCTCTCCTAAGCAACGGCATCTAGAGAGACATCCTTAACTAAAACACCTGAGGCATAATACCAGATTATGGGATGTTATCTGAAGGGAAGGCATTTCCAGGACTTGGTCTGAGATTTTGTTGAAGCTAAGCAGGACGGGGTTTGCCAGTTACCTGGATAGGAGGTGAGAACCCTTTGTACAACCCCCTTGAGTTCCTTGATGGATGTACGGTGGGATACAAATGCAGTCAAATCAATAAAAGATGTTGTGGGGATGCTTGTTTGTGAATTAGCTACTAGTGAAAATCAGAAAATGAAGAGCTAATAAAAACACAGGCTACCATAAAAAGTTACTGAGAGAATATTTTCTACATAGGATAAGTTAAAACCACATTCGGTCCCTGCAATTTGTTAAGCTCCCGAGTAGAATAAATCCCAGAATAATAGTTTAATTTTAAACCTTTAACAGCAAAAAATAAATAAAAAATACTAACATTGCCCAGAAAAATGAATTTGGAATCTACTGTCCAAGCAGAACTTGAGGTTATTTTAGACATGCTAACATGTGAAGTATGATTGCACATATACTCACCAAGCAAGTTTGGTCCAATTAAAAGTATCGCCTGCCCTACTGTATGTCTTTCTCTTGCATTGCAACAACAAAATAAGGGCTCTTGTCACCCCTAAGGCATTGCGGTGATATTGAAACTGAGTGAAAATGTCACTTTCTAGAATTCACAGTTATTACAGGCAACTTAAATCCAACTAGATAGAACAATCATTTCCCTGAATCCAAAGACACGTTTGACTTTTTTTTGTCTTCCCACTTCCCCAAAAAATTACATTTAATGAGCATGTTAATGAAGGGAAAATTAACCGTCCTATCTAAGACTACTGTAGAGGGTTTTTTGTGAAATGAAATTTCTGGCTTGGTATGTGTGATTTTTGTTTGTTTGTTTTTCACAAAATATTGGTTTATTGAGAGATATGTTAGCCTCAATTGACATATTGACATTTGCAGGAAGGGTGGTTATTGTCTTGAGAAATACAATTGTACGCTGACAGATTCCTATCATTATTCGGAACTGTTGCTATGGGTTAGTGAGACAAGTCTAATAAATAATGAAAGTGAATCATATTGGTGGGAACAGCTGTGGAAAAACAGTGGAATACACAGTGCTGACATGGGCTAACTTCTGCTCAGCCATGACATCATGCAGTGGTAATGTCACGCACTACAGTGAGGAAATTGACTTACGGTATATTATAACTTCTGCTACAGGCTGGTAATTAACTTGTGTCGCCACTGTAACTGCATTTCTGAATAATTAGCAGCAGAGAGGGTAGCTGGATTAACAATGAAGTCTTCACTTTGTGTCCTATTAAGTCCCTGGAGGCTTTGCAGAAGCAGCTCAGTTAGATGGTACTGGTCATGCAGGAAGTAAAGTTGCATGTAGAATCATTCTTTTTATTGTTTCTAGTAGTTTAAACTCTCTTTTCAGAGCTTCGTGAGCTTTATTATTTGACAGCTGTGGGCATGTTTCTCACCGGACTACATCTGATTTGCAGTTTCATTGTTAGCCGTTGACAGCAAGGGTGGAAAGGCAGGAGTAAGCCTATTTCTGGGTGAATTACATAACAGAGGGAGGCTCATCAGTTTCACTGTGGCATGACCTGGTTTGGTTACATGTATGTCAACTTAGCAGAAAGCTCTAATTAACCTTCGCCTGAAAAAAAAAATTAAATTGCTTCAGCAAGCATTAGTCTACAAACTGATTGTTGCTATTGCTTCTGGAATCTAGGAAGATTAACTTATACTGTAAAGTGCATATTAAATAAGATTATTATTATTAGTAGTAGTATTATTATTACTGCTTGATAACATCGTGACAACTGCAGGCTTCAAGGAAGGGCCTACATGGGATGACAAAATTCCTCTTTCATCTGTGAATAGGAATGTTAATTCCGTAGCCTTTTAAACGTGTCTACGATGAGTATGAGACAAGGACAACATATATTTATTAGAATGCCTGAATAGAGCCTTTGAAGGGTTCCCTGTAACTTCACTTCTGAGTGACATTTTCACTCAGTTTCAGTATCACCATAATGCCTTAGGGGTGAGAAGAACCCTTATTTTGTTGTCGCAATGCAAGAGAAAGACATACAGGGAACCACCAGAAGGCCCTTGGAGTAGACCTCAGGATCTGGGATGAATGGTGGGGTGGAGAGCTGTATGATCAATTTCCTTCAGTCATGTAGTCATTCCAATAGACCTGAAATCACATTCCATCAAATTTCAAACCTGTTTTCTTCAAGGATTGGCTGCTTGATCCAGTTACCCATGGATCTGCATATGACATCAGGTAGGCGTGGTGTGGTTTGGGTGAAACAGCCTCCTAATTTCTACAGATTTTTTTGGGTGAACATCATGCTCTTTCTGTGGGGAGCAAAAAGTGGGTTTTGAGGCATTACTGCATCCTTTTCCACAGTGTTGCAGTACCCTGTGACAGTTTTTGTGTTAACAAGTCTGCTAAACTTGTAATTATCAGGGAAAAATGAATAAATATTTGCTACAATCCAGGTGTTTCGGTTCTTCTCCTTTTCAGTGCAAACAAGTTGGATTTGATATATGTCTCTGCTGGTGTTTAAATAAATATATATACATACATAAATTATTTATATTTAGTGTAGCTTTGATTGTGGCTTAATACAATATGCTTAACTACACTCCCAACCTTGTAGACATTAGGGTGGGGAGAAAGAGAGGTTGAACAGTACCACTTAACCTAGCCACACTTATTTTGCTCAAATTGACGAGTAGAAATTTCCCTTTCATTGACTGAATGTCTGCGGTTCAGCTTGAAACCCAAGAAACAGTTATGTAAGGCCACGTAGCCTGCAGAGACTGGATCAGCGGACTCAAAGGTTGCCATAGTAAGACAAGAACTTAGAAAGGGTTAGAGATGCTGTCATATGTTGCAATGTAGGTTGTTAGGGTTCTCTGAATTTCCAAGTTATTCCAATGCTTTGGGGGGGGATCAGTTCTCCTAATAATTTGCTCTTGTAATCAATGGATTTTGTTACTTCTACCTTTACAGCTCATGGGAAGTTTGCTTGTTTCTATTTTATTTTATTCTTGGTATTAAAAGCTGATGAATTCCAAAATGTAAGTATACCTTGTGAAAAGAGATCTCAACCAAAGATAAGTTCCTTTTTGTGTAGAAAACTGTTTCCCAACATAGAGGAAACGTTAAATTTGCCAAGGGGGCAGGGAGCTGTTGAATATTGTACACACCATCTTTGTCTGGTAAGTACTAACATGGAGTGAGGGATGAATTAGCAGACATTCAGATGAGGCACTTTCAGGTTTGTGGACATTTCATGTTGCGCCATGGTCTCCTGGGAGGAAGAAACTCATAATGGCTAAACCCCTATCTCTGCAAATAAATACCTACCTAATAAACGTATTGTCTCAGTATAAACTTAGGAATTTTTCTATATGAGGAGGTAATACTAGGAGTGTATCTAGGAGTTAATCCAAATATGTACTTTCCAAATCTGCTCTGAATTCGAGACCCTCTAGAGCAGACTTTGGGGGATGAAGGGGGAAATTGTGCCAGAGCAAATCCATTCATGCAACTTTAGATTCTGCTCATGTTTTTTTCTCGGTTCACACATTATTGCCATCTAAATGCTGTATGCATTATGTTCTGGGCACCTACTGGCTCTTAACTCAGTATCATTGGTGACAAGTTGTAGCCATAGTTCACTGATTTTGGCTGCCTTTGATAGCTACGCTAAAACCTGTGGTTGCCAGGACCCTATCCGCTCCCATTGGAGACTGTGATGTTGTGCTTTGGAATTTGGCTCCAAGCTCAGGAAGTGGGGTGGAGCCTGTCTCTGCTGTACGGCATTTTTGACATGCCAAGATTGGTCCCCAAATTCAGTGGAACTTGTAGGAGCCACAATCCTTCTGATCCTAGAAAAGGGACAAATGGGGACTGGAAATAGTTCCTATAGTTGAATCACTTCTGAGTTCTTTGGGAACACAATGTGTTAAGGAACTTGGAATACCTTGGAAGTGCACCATGGTACAAATGAGCACTTCTCCTCTTGAGGTTAGAGGGTAAGTAGGGAATGGAGATTTTCCCACTCAGTTCTTTTAAGGTCTTCTGAAGCACATGCTGGGATAAAATCTTAGAATTGGAAGGGACCCCAAGGGTCATCTAGTCCAACACCCTGCAATGCAGGAATTGCAGCTAAAGCATCCATGACTGATAGCCATCCAACCTCTGCTTAAAAACGTCCAAGGAAGGAGAGTGCACCACCTCTTATGGGAGTCTGTTCCACTTCTGAACACCTCTTACTGTCAAAATGTTTTTCCCAAAGTTTAGTCGGAATCTCCTTTCTTGCAACTTGAAGCCATTGGTTTGAGTCGTACCCTCCAGAGCAGGAGAAAACAAGCATGCTCCCTCCTCCATGTGACAGCCCTTAAGTTATTTGAAGATGGCTATCATATCTCCTCTCAGTCTCCTCTTTTTCAGGCAAAACATACCCAACTACTTCAAGCAGTCCTCATAAGGCTTAGTTTCCAGAGCCCTGATCACCTTGGTTTCCCTCTGCATATGTTCAGGGGCTTGCCTTATTGTAGTTTGGAGGCTCTTGGAGAACCACAGAAGGACAGTAGACCAGTGGTAATGATCTCCTGTCCTTGCCCCTTTTCAAAATCTAGATGAGGACTGGGACTCCTGATCATTAGAAAGGCATAGTTTAAAGAAAGGTGGCCATCTTAGTCTGTGGTACCTAAAAGTGCAACGAATTTATTATGTTGTACATGTCCATGGACTGTAGCACACTTTATCAGATGCATGAGTCAGTAGCTTGAGTTGCAGAAATACAGTATATATAGATCTTTGGGGTTGTGGGGGGAAATTGTAAACTGAGGTCAGAAGGAAATGAAATGCAGAAAGTACAGTTATACAGTAATTACACTATTAGGACTGATTGGTCACAAAAAGTTGTTGATAACACAAAAATCCTGGCATTGGTAAGCCAATGTCCATTCCTTGCATTAATACAGTACATCCCCCCCCTTTTTTGCATTGTGTTTTCTAACTCTCATTTCCGGCATTAAAACAGCTGCAGTGGTTGTCGGTTTGTTTCTGGGCCCAGTTAAAGGTGGTCACATCAGTGTTTAAAGCTCTTAATGATCTAGGTCCCAAATATCTGAAATACTGTCTTCTTATCTACCGTCCTTCTCATGTGTTAAGATTATCATTATCATTGTTATTTATTAAATTTGTATACTACTCTTCACCCGAAGATTACAGGGTGGTTCACAAAATGAAAATACAAACTGAGAACACAAAAGACACAATAAAACAAAAACAACCAATAACAACACCCCTCCCCCCCACGTGCGCAACACACACAAACACATTTAAAAGGCTATAGAATGTTAATCAGCCAAAGGCTGCTTAGAGAAACATCGTTACCTGGTGCCTAAAAGTATGTAATGAAGGCACTTGGTAAGCCTCCCTGGGGAAAGTACTTCACAAATAGGGAGCCACTGAAGAAAAGGCCCAGTCTTGTGTTGCCACCCTCTGGACCACTCATGGAGGAGGCAAATGAAGAAGGGTGTCAGATTATGATAGCAGGGTCTGGGTAGGTTCATAAGGGGAGAAGTGGTCATTGGATGAGGGGACCTTCTTAGTACAGTGGTACCTCTAGTTACAAACTTAATTCGTTCCAGAGGTCCGTTCTTAACTCCAAACCATTCTTAACCTGAGGCATGCTTTTACTAATGGGGCCTCTTGCTGCCGCTGCACCACCGGCACACGATTTCCGTTCTCATCCTGGGGCAAAGTTCTCAACTTGAGGTAACTCTTCCAGGTTAGCGGAGTTTGTAACCTGAGGCGTTTGTAACTCAAGGTACTGCTGTAGTTCCATCCCACTCAGAAGCTTTGTAACAGTGGCCCAAGAGAGGATATTCTCTGTGGCAGCCCCTAAATTTAGGAATTCCCTCCCCACAGAACTGTGTTTGGCATCTTCATTATGCAGTTTCCATCTTATGCTGAAGACATAACTCATTACCCTGGTAACATTTACCTGACAGTATTTAGAATGCACACTAAGCTTGTGATTGTCCTGTAGCCTTATTAGACTTTACCTTTTAATATTGTTTTTAATACTGTATTTTAAATTGTTATAACCCACTCTGGGACCTTAAACTGAATTTATAACAACAAAAAACAATACTTAGTTCTATTGTTAAAGTACACATCAATCTCTTTTTAAAACACACAAATGATTATCTGTACAGTAAGGCGACCCCACAATTCCTTGCATGGAGAACACGGTATTGCGCTTCTTGTGCTAGATAGATACTGGCACTTCTTGAGGCTATAAAATCTGATCCTCCTTCCACCCCCACCCCCCCAACATCTCAGCAGGCTCTTCAGATACATACTGGAGGAACAATTTTGTAAGATGATGCTCACAGCATGGGACATATTACTTTTTGGTTCGTGATGGCAGTCAGTCTGCATTTGTGAAACTGGTAATCTCTGTGTTGTGCATAGCTGCTAAATAAAATTATACATAGAGGTTGGATAAATTTTAAAAATAGATGTCCTATTTCTGTTTAACGTAGGGCGGGGGAGATAATCCAGTCCATTTAGTGTTTAGGCTCTCCCCACCCACCCCCACCCCCAAGCTCTGTACTTTTGCAAAAAACAAACACACACACACACACACACACCAGTTTACTGTAAGTAATTAGTAGAACTTTAAATATAACAGTATGAATACTACTACTCCAAAGAGGCTAAAATACATACTGGCACAATTTAACCAATTCCCTCAGTCTCCCTCAGCATGAGAAGTGGCAGCATAACTGTAAACAGAGAGGCCAAGGACCCTTTGCTTCTGTTTCACAGGGTGTTCCAAACACCAGTGCTATTATTCACAGGAAAAATTACTGTAAAAACACTTCATAAACTTGTAATAAATCGAAGTCAGTGGCTTTTTTCCCTCAATGCCAAAAGTAGCCATGTGGAATTAACAAAGGGCTATCTAATAGAGAAAGTTCCCTGTTCATTTTGATCAAGTAAAAGTACCACCCAGGCTTACAGATGTAAACAACTGTTCAATAAATAGTATTTTAAAAGATTTTTAAAAAGCAGTATTTGATAGTAGTTACTAATTTCTTGATATATTTCCTTTTTTGTGTTTATCTACGTACAACAAATATTGTCTGATTTAATAAGCACAAATCTTGATCATGTGTCTTTCTTTCTTTTCTCGGCAATCGCTCGTAGCCGAGTAAGATTGTCTTCCATGAAAACTGTGCTAACAGTGAGTCTGTAAGTGACCGTGGAGGCCAATTCTGGATCTATACATCCTTCCAGTATGGGGACACAGGTTTCCAGGCAGGAGTTGATCACGGTGAAGATTTGCCAAACATGCCTTCCTTTTAGCTCGTTTCTCCTTTTCTCCCTGAGTTAATGCTTCTTCAAAGACCACTACACTATTGATAAAGGCAGTTCTCCAACTGGAGCGCTTGCAGGCCAGTGTTTCACAGTTATCAATGCTTATACTAAATTTTTAAAGATTTGCATTGAGAACATCTTTTGTTGTCCACTGGTATTTCGCTTTCCATTTTTAAGTTGGGAATAAAGTAGTTGCTTTGGAAGTTGCTAATCAGGTATTGGAACAATATGGCCAGTTCAACGAAGTTGATGTCGAAGAATAATTGCTTCGACACTGGTGATCTTTGCTTTTTCCAGTACACTGACATTAGTTCACCTGTCTTCCCAAGTGATGTGTAAAATTTTTCAGAGACACCGTTGATGGAATCTTTTGAGGAGCTGGAGATGGCGTTTATAAGTGGTCCATGTTTCACAAGTGTACAGTAAAGTTGGTAGTACAATGATCCACTCGCTGGATCATCACCTTGATCATGTTTAATGTGTAATGTGCTGTACAAGTGGTTCCTCTTGCTGGGTCCTTGCATCCAACATCAAGGCTGTGTGCCTGATCCACTTTGCTAGATTAGCTCCATGCATATGGTGTTGGTCTGTGGAGCAGAGTGTGAATGCAAAAGAGTGACCAAGGTGATAAAGGGTCTGGAAACCAAGCCATGTGCATAACGGTTGTGGGAGCTGACTATGTTTATCCTGTTAAAGAGGAGACTGAGGAGATATGATAGTCATCTTCAAATTTCTAAAGGGTTGTCATATGGAAGATGGAGCAAGATTGTTTTCTCCTGCTTTGGAGGCTAGGACCTGAACCAGTGGATTCCGCTGTTCGGTGGTAGAACAGTCTCTCTCAGGAGGTGGTAGACACACCATCCTTGGAGGTTTAAAAGCAGAGGTTGGATGGTTTTCTGCCATGGATGCTTTAGTTGAGATTCCTCCATTGAAGGGGGTTGGACTAGATGGCACTCAGGGTGCCTTCCAACTCTACAATTCTATGATTCTTCAAAGTTTACCATGCAGACCTTTTTTACTGTTAAAAAGGCACACATTTTAAGTGGAACTACTTGAATGAAAGCCACTGCTTGTTAACACACAACCTCCTTCCCTATGTGGCTATCAAACTGAGGTTTGTTTGAATAGATGTGCTGTGGTAAATTTGACTGATACCACAAGTAATGCATATGAAAATTTTAAAAGATTAATTGTATACACAAAGCTGCCTTAACACTTCTTGAGAATATCCCATCTCAGTGTCTTGGGCCACAATTCCCATCAGCTCCAACTAGCATGGTCAGTGTTTAGGAAGGATTGGGGCTGCAATCCAGAACACCTATAGGGCACCAGGTTGTGGGGCACTGGCATACAGTGGTACCTTGGGTTACATACGCTTCAGGTTACAGACTCCGCTAACCCAGAAATAGTGCTTCAGGTTAAGAA
>NC_139681.1:42685652-42708152 GCF_964106915.1 Podarcis gaigeae | reverse complement strand
CTTCTTTGTGTGCAGAGAAACATCAAGGAAGGGCGAGGGGGTTTTTTCCCTGACATTTACAAATAAAGAGGATATGAGTTATTTATTCTAGAATGTTGCTGCAAAGTCCTTATCTACGTGTGGCACTAAACAAGGATTTGTTGTGGGATTTGAGAAGGCTGCGTAGTGCTTCAGTGTTAAGCACCCAAAACTCTAGGGGACTGGCACTAATTTCCTCTCTCTCGTAAAACAACATAGTATTCATAACAACTCAAGAGGCTTGACATAAGTAATGATGGCATATGCAGGCGAAGATTACCACCCCAGCAGTGTAATCAAGGTGCTAGGTACTAATGCAAGTTAAATTGAGACAATAATGCTGAAACTTGCATTGTGGGATTAGGAGAGTACTTGAAATGCTGACATCGGCATCTCCTGAAAGAGCGCCTGTCTTGCTTTCAATTCCTGTTTATACTTAATGACCTCAAAATTTGTATGTCGTTAACACCATGTACTGAAGTGGGAGAGAACAAGGTTTGGGAGGGAGAAGATTCCCTGTCTTAGTTGACTTTTGTCTCTTCTGGTAATTGGTGGCTTTTCCTGCCATATTAGAGAGCAGCACATGAAGCAGCCAGGCCCCTGAGGTCTACATAAACATGCTGCTAGCATGGAAAAGCCTCATGCTCCCAAGCACTAGGCAATGATTTACATACTTGGAATGAAAAGTCATTTATGCCAGCAAAATCGTTATTGCTAGAGCAAATTTAAATACTAGTTGTATGGAAATTCTGAAATAAAGTCATATTAAAATTTGATGCTCAGATCAATATTGTGAAACCCAGGTAATTAAAGTTGGCTTGTTTGTTTGGCTCCTTATAAATAAAAAGGGCTTAATACAGACTAATTACACAGAATCCTTCGTATACTGTAGGATAATAATGGCAGCAATTTAAGGCAATATTAAACGGGAATTAATAAAAGGGTAGTGAGTCACTTCTACTGTATTAAGCTGTGTAAAATGATATCTCATCTCAATTTAACTTTCAGCCCACTGTTATATGATTGATAAGCCCTGAAGTTTTGTGGGGATAATCTGAAATGTTTCCTATGTCTAATTAATAACACCTATTTTTGATTGTTGACAGGCAAAAAATTATGTTGACCCTTCTGACCTAGGAAGTTAATATTTATAATGTTTATAATATTTTGGAGATTTTTTTTTGTGGTTAAATGAACTGTATGGGCTTTCCAATTAGTCTAGGCTTGTTATTAAAAAAACACACCAATAAACAAACACCTGTTCTCTTTTGAAAAGTGCTACTCCAGCCTGAATAGTTCATGTGTTTTTAAATTGCAATTGTATGTTATCTTTGGATGAAAAGCCCTGGGTATAAGGGTCATAAAGAAGTGTAGAAATTTGTGTGTGGTGAAACGTTACTTTAAATATTCGGTCTAATGTAGAATGTCATAGATTTTACATTTGTGTAAATGTTTCTTCCTCAGACTTCATTGAGGATGCCATTGTTTACTAGCTGTATTTCAGATTTAATGTGTGCCGCGTATTATCTGGTGTGAGACAATTTTGAATAACTGCAAAACGATTTGATATCTCCTGTTTATTTTCAAAGTGTGGTTGGGAAGGTTTTCTCCTTAGCAACCTTTAGGCCATTTTTCTTTGGAGAGGTAACCTGTATTCCTGTC
Organism: Podarcis gaigeae; assembly: GCF_964106915.1. Taxonomy (NCBI): domain Eukaryota; kingdom Metazoa; phylum Chordata; class Lepidosauria; order Squamata; family Lacertidae; genus Podarcis; species Podarcis gaigeae. The sequence continues at coordinate 42,706,472 of NC_139681.1, read as the reverse complement.
TGGTACCGTGTGTCATGTATGTGTTAGCGTTTCTACCCTTTTAGCTGGGTCCAAAGCTGTGCTGAAGGTCATGATTTCTCATTGAACACTTTTTTTGTATTAAAAAACTGCTGGTATTGTTCATTAATTTCTTTCTTTCCTTCAAATGCCATGTCAGCCCTCTGAAGAAATTCACAATGCCAGTGGCCCTTAGACAGCTTTTCACCATGGTCCAGTGAAAGTTCCTGATGAAATTACAGGTGCAGGGAAATGCAGAATTAGAAATCTGATGTTGCAATACTTGTGAAGCTATAGCTTTGTTGATGACAGGACAATTCCATTTTTGACAGTTTAATTTACTGTTGCCAGTGGACAAGAGCAAAAGGAGAATGTGGGGTTAGCCACCTGCCCCCATTGTACTGTGCCTCACATTCTAGGTTGCAAAATCATGACTCTCTCTCAACCTGTCGTGCTCAAATGAGAAGGTTTTCAGCTGGGAAAATGGAATATATCAGTGCATGTAATATTGCTTGACCTCATAAAACAAAAGAAAAAATTGCAGATTCTGACAGCCATTATGAATCTTGTATCAGCATCCAAACGACTCTGGGCTGAGTACAGTACATGTTTATAATAGAAAAAAACAGCACTGCTGCGTTGACTTACAATACGGAGCAAAAAATGACTTGTCAGTAATTCGTTCTAAGATGTTAAAGAGGCTGTTGAATTTACTAGTATATACACAAAAGAATGTTTAGCCTGGAGCAGAATGCAGAAATAGTCTATACGCAGAGGTGGTCTGTTGGAGCTATTTGTGGTATTAGATTGTTACAGGAAGCAAATAGTAGAATCTTTGCTAGGCTACTCACTTAAAGATATGTAAAACCTTACTAATCTGCAAAATGTGTGAACTACTCCAGCAGTTCCAAGGGAAAAAATAAATAACAAAGCAGATAAAAAATCCAAACAAACTTAAGGGTATGAAGCATATGGAATTGAGGCCTAATTTCTACCTTGTCACTGTATATCCACTAGATATTCCACGTTTGTCAATTCCTTGAATTTAGTGTGTTTTCTTGACTGTTTATTATATTTTAAAAGAATGTTTTACATGTGCAGAACACATATGAAACCATATGTGTGCAGAGAAACATCAAGGAAGAGTGAGGGGCACACAAACATCTCAACATCTCATGATATTGTTTTCTTCTTTCTTACTGTCTTCAGGCTGATTCAGAAGTTTTGAATGCCTCCATGGCTCACACCACTGTACACTGAACTTGTGGTGCCCTAAATACAAGCACCCTGACAAATATAGGCACCCTGGCAGTAGCATATGTAAGCAAGTGAAACGTGGACCACTTTCTCCATGCAGATCACTGCCTGGAAGTAGGGCTTGCATTTGTCTACAGGACAGTTCCACATATGACAGTTCTAAACATCTGAACCAGCCTGTTCTCACTTACATACCTATGTGCAGAAATGTCACTGTTATAATTTACTAGTTAAGCATATGAATATTCACCATTTTGATTCAATTTTAGAACTATGGAATAAAATACTTAAATCAATAGAATACATAGCACCACGTAATGGCGCAAAATGATTGTAGATTCCTTTCTCCTTGGTGCTTGCCAGGAGTTGTGAGATTAATACTCCTTTAGCAAAACCTTGTTGATATTAATTTCTGTAGGTAATGTTGTTTGAAATTCTGTGCAGAAGAAGAAGGAGAAGAGGAGTTTGGATTTGATATCCCGCTTTATCACTACCCGAAGGAGTCTCAAAGCGGCTAACATTCTCCTTTCCCTTCCTCCCCCACAACAAACACTCTGCTGAGAGACTTCAGAGAAGTGTGACTAGCCCAAGGTCACCCAGCAGCTGCATGTGGAGGAGCAGAGACGTGAACCCAGTTCCCCAGATTACGAATCTACCGCTCTTAACCACTACACCACACTGGCAGGTTTGTTTGGAAGTAAGTCCAGTTGATCTTGGTGGAGCTCAGTACTAAGTTAGTGCCTTAGAACATCAGTCGTCTTCTCTTATTTATACTTGGAGTTCTGTGTGTCTTGATGATATGTCTCCTCAAAATACAGTTTCCAGCTAAACTATTTTATGCTCCTGTTTTAAAGGATTCTGTTAGCAAATGCATGTATGCTGTTTAGGCTAATCAAGTTAGTGATGCTTTTAATTTCCTTGAAGTGTGAAACAGATACAGGAATGTTTTGGGGGTTGGTTTTTTGTTTGTTTTTTAATATCCATTGGCTATAACAGCAGGGAAGCTTGCATACTACTGCATCATCAGAAGTTGCAATAAAATATAACACCTTATTCACTGGAACATGCTTGACAACATCTGTCTATATGCCACAACTTTAAATAATTGTATTTCAGCAAGCTAATGTATGTGCTTGCTTCCAGACATCGATGTTTTCAGATCAGGTTGGCCCCATAAAGAGTATCAGGAAAGATATTCTTTCAAATATTCAGGGAGTAGAGACTGTTCTTGCTTTGGCTAATTGGGATGGCTTATGTGTGGGCAGGTTATCCTCTCATCCTGGCTGCGGCAGTGATATTTACCTTTCTCTTCTTTCTCAAATGGGGCCTAATACACAACATAGTGTTTCTTGGCTGCTTTGTGTTTGCTGGAACTTAAGTGCACTTGAATTAAATTGCAGCTCATGAATGCAATAAGAGTGCCAGCATGTTGAAATAAAGCAAAGCCATTGGGTCAGGATTATCACTCACAATTATTATCTGTGAGCCGTCAGGAATCTAAAAGTGTCTGAAAATAATTCTGTAGCACAAACGTTGTTCTCCTTTTGGCTAGCCCCCCCCCCCCCCAAAAATGGCAGCCTGATCCTCCCAGATATGGGATAAATGTATAAAAATTAAATGTGTTTTGAAATGTATCAGTATGAAGGCTTGGTGAACACTTTATGCTAGCAGGGGTATTCAGAACAGAACTGTTGCAGTTAAATGCCCATCTGTTCTTTACTAGAAGACACTGATATGGTCTCTTACTTTAACTTGAATCCAAGTAGTAGCAGAGAAGGTTGCTTAGAGTCCAGTTCTTGTAGACATGTTTTTATATGGGGTTCAAAAGTAATTACATTAAACAGACTGAACCTATGTATGGACCAGTCTCACCCAAACCAGATGAGCACAATCGGAGGGCTTATCAGCAGAGTGGATAGATATTCCCCATATATTTGGTTTTGGTAGCAATAAAGTGGTACCTTGGGTTAAGTACTTAATTCGTTCCGGAGGTCCGTTCTTAACCTGAAACTGTTCTTAACCTGAAGCACCACTTTAGCTAATGGGGCCTCCTGCTGCTGCCGTGCCGCCGGAGCACGATTTCTGTTCTCATCCTGAAGCAAAGTTCTTAACCCAAGGTACTATTTCTGGGTTAGCGGAGTCTGTAACCTGAAGCGTCTGTAACCTGAAGCGTATGTAACCTGAGGTACCACTGTACAAGGTTGATGTGAGAACTATTTCTAGGGTTAGCGGAGTCTGTAACCTGAAGTGTATGTAACCTGAAGCATATGTAACCCAAGGTACCACTGTATAAAGAAAACGGTTGAGGGCACCAAACAAATGCAAAACACATTGTAGTGTCTCATTCTTCATCTGGAAAAAAGGTAGTCCCAGATATTTGCAAGATATTAAATCTATAAGCCATTCTATAGGAGGCAAAGAATATGAAAAGATTTGAGTGGTGGTACAACTAATGTCCCTGTACAATAGAACTTTCTTTCAAGTAAACTTTCTTGTTTACAGAAATAGTGACTGAAACGTGTTTGCATGTGCATGTGCTATAACATTCCCTGAGCCCTTAGGATAGGTGGACTCAATGAATATCATGTCAGGAAGGATGGTAAAAACTAATTGAAAGAGCACATCAGGTTTCTCCATGTGATTGAGTTTGGGAAGTTATTACTTTAAAACTAAGGTGGCATCCATATGGAGTTGCTCTTAGTGAATGTGGATTAATGGTGTTATTACATGAAACTGGTGGTCTGTTCGCTTGAAATTTCCTCTTGGTAATGTATGTTCTTGAATTACTCTGAGAAGGCTAGCTCATCCTGTGATAGCCCTGCTTGCGGTGCAGCATGATTTCATCATATTCTTTGTCCTTTGATTGTCTCTACCCATTTTGCTTCAAAACCTCTGCAACAGACAGTTGTTCATTCCTACCCTGTAGTATACTGTGCCTCTTTTTAAAAACTTGAATGAATCCTGAAAAATTGCACAAAGGAAGGAAACGGGAACCAGCAAAGCAAGTATGAGAACCATGTGTGTTGCTTTTCTGTTCTATCAACTTTAACAACTTTTAATTCAGTAGTAGCGACCATGGTATCTTTCTGAACAGTACTAGGGTCACTGTTTTCTGCTTGTTCCCAACTTATGTGGAAGCCCAGGATGTGGTGCTAAGCAAATACTTTTTGAACCTTGAGCATTGACTTATGAGGTCTCACCAGATTCCATCTTAGGCTGGCTAATATCTGTTTGAAACTGCTGGGAAAGTGTACAGAGATCTATGGTGGAGTAGCGTCAGTATGCTCATGGGTAACTTGTCTGTTGATTTCATTGGGTCTACTCTGAGTACGACTTAGCTCCCTATCATCCATTGTATTTGCATTTTGGGGGGATGTGGAAAAGCATCCTATACATTTTAATACAAATACTTTATTCATATTATAAAATATATAAATACATTAAAACAAAATTTCCAGTTTTTTCTATCAGCAAGCATTTGAGGGAAGGGATACAGGTGTGTGAAATTTTGCTTTCTTTGACCTCATTCAATTTAGAATGAAGCTCACGATTTCACAAATCAGTCACATTGCAAATTGTAAGATGGATAAGTGACAGTTGCTGATGATGTTGTAGTTATTGTATTTATTACCTGCCCTTCCATCAATTTAAAAATCAGTATTAAAAACAGTTAAAACACATACACCTCAGGTGTCAAAAGGCCAGTGTAAGGGGCGTCTTCAGCATTTGCTGAAAGCTGTATAGTGAAGGTGCCAGACACATCTGAGGAAGGAATTCCACAAGTTAGGGGCTGTCACAGAGAATGGCTTCTCCCAGCCAATGCCACACATGAACATCTGAGGGCGGTGGAACTACCAATTTGGCCCCCTCTGCTGATCTTAACGCCCAAGAGCATCTGTAGGGAAGGAGGTTCTCTCTCAGATATTTGGGTCCTAAGTCCTTTAGGGCTTTAAACACTTAAATTAGGCCCAGAAATGAAAAGACTGCCAATGCAGATGTTTTAGAACAGGGGTTCCAAAGGTAATCCCAGCAAGTAATCTGACCATATGCTATGTAGTCACGTATGCATTATATGCCTGAGATGGGTTGCAGCCAATGGAGAATATGATGCCAGCTTTTCTTCTTCAGGTAATGCATAAAAGATATTGGGCAAGGTGGGCAAAGAAGAATACAGATGTTTTAAATGGAATCTGTGTGCTTAATACCATTGTTCAGCTGTCTATAATAATTCATCTTTAATGTCTCTGTAATTGGTAAGTTATAAAGATCCTAAATTGGTAATAACTCCATAGCATAAATGTATGTGAAATTGCAAAGAGTTCTACTAGAGCTTTTGTGTTGTTGTTTTTAAAAAATTGGTTTGCGGGTAGGAAAATATTTTCTCTTGCCCTTTTTAACTTACAGTGTGTGTTTAAATTACAGGGAGCATGTGGTTGTACAACAGCAAAAGCAACAACAACAAAAGCTTTCTAGAGGACCTTTCAATTGTATGATTCTGAGCCCCCCCCCCCCTTTCCTCCTTGTAAGACTGTCAGTATATGATCCTCAGCCCTGACATGCACACATAGACTAGTTTTTCTCCTTCAGATCAGCAGCTTTGGACAGCTTCTGTTTTTGGCACCCTTTTCAACCTGCTCTGTCTTGTCATTTTAGAGTTCAGTATCTGCTGCTCTGAAGGAAAAAAATTGGGATGGGTTGGACCATTGTATTTGGTCTTTTGACCCTCCATGTTGCCCATGAGCAGTGAAGGATAACTTTTGACGAGCCATGTCAGATGTGACAGGCAATCTAGTTGGGTTGAGTGGAAATGTGCTGTACAAGTTTGAAGCCTTAGTTGAGGGCATTTTTCTGGTGTTCAATGCATTTAAATTGACACCATGCTTCAGTATTTTGTTCATTTAGAAACCATACTATATATTTACATTTTCTAAATCTTCCTAAATCTGAGTGTCCGTTTTTATTCTTTATGTGGGTAATTTTATAGCAAATCCATTTCAAAAGCATTTTGCATTATTCAACAAACCAAGTGTTTCTATTTCGTTTTTGCATCCTATTTTTTCTTCCCTTCTACAAATAGATGTTTTTTTGATCAGCTATTCATGTGGTTACAAGTAGCATGCACTCATGACATTACAATGAAAGGACATTAAATTAGTACTACTTCAAAATATACAGTCAGCTATGTCTGAAATAACTGATTATACTAGCAATTCTGGGAGAAATTTGCCTAATTTTTGGACATTCTGTTTAATCTAAGTCTGAAACAGTATTCTTGCTTGCTTATAAGAAAACATTGCTTAATGTCCTGATATGGAATATCTTTTTTTATAAGAAGATTTTTCTCAATAAGTGTGGGACTGCAAATCAGAGAATACAGAACTCTAGGCAAGCAAGTGTGGTATTTGGATAGGGACAGTGGAGCAGAATCTAAAAGTGAGTGGTTATGAATAATACTAAAAATAAGCAATAGGTGATCTATCATGAACCATAATCCAAGCTAGGTGCTTGATGGGACAAGGTGCTGTCATTGAAGCATTTAAATGGTAGAGTCTGTTTCATAACTCAAGTGCTTTACAAACCAGAATGTTTTATCTAGAGTCTAACCTATTCATGTAAGAATGTTTTTTAAAGATATCTCATAACTTTAAACTCTGAACCTGCATGATCCTGTGGATAACAATCTAGTATGGCCAAAAGCTTGCATGTGCCCTAGGGACCTTTTCCCTTTGAAGAAAGTACTAGCCCCCGCCCTCCTGCATCATATGCAGTTTTTTAACACCCCCCAAATTTAGAAAAACATTTAGCCATGCAGGTACGGGGATTGGCGGGTTGCTTAGTGTACAGAGTTCACTGGGTTTGTGCCTAGAATCTTTCATAACCAGTATGGTTTTGTTATTTCATTTCCAACTTATTGCCTAAGGGTTCATCAGTTGCCTGGCTTGTCACATCCTATCTTTACTTCACTATATATTCCAAATCCTGTTTTCATGTTCTCTCTCAATATTTTCCCTGATCTGTCTTATTCAGCATTATTTATTTTGGAATCAATATAATACCCTACCTTTCTGCCAAGTTTCATGGCAGTAATTTTGTAGATAGCAATGTGGATATGTGTGGATGTGCACTCAAATATCTTGCATGTTCTGCGCTTATATGCATCCTTAAGATTTAGGCCAATGGAGAAGGGCCAAATTCCACTTTTAGCCATGAATCATGGCAATGGCTAAAAGTGGAAATTTCATATTCATGGTTTTTCACCAAAAAAAGTCAATTTCACCTGAATGCAATGCCATTACTTCTCCAATTCACTGTGTTCTCTATACGTACTTGATATGTTCTTTTATGTTTTTGAGGAAATATGACAGAAGATCTTCCTTTTGAAAAGTTGTTATCTAAAGCTCCAGGACTATGTCTGCCCATCCACTACAGTTGAGGGCAGTGGTTTCTTACAAATGTTCGCAGATGCAGTTTGGTTCTCAGTGAATCCAAAAGACAGGTGTGCAACATTTGTGTGAAATATTAGCTTTTATTGGAGAACAATTGGGGGAGGGGTCACAAGAAAGGTTCTACTGCAGGAAGGAGTATTTTTTTAAAAAAATATCAGGTTTGGAAAGGGGTTTTGTAAACCTTTGTATTTTCATTCAGACTATAACCCGCTGCTGGGTTGTTATCATTAATTCACTCTGAAAAAAATCATCGCAACCTTCTAACATAATAGTTATCACAGGTGTTAATGCCTCCAGGATTAGCCCATACCTGAAATGTTTACATGTTAAGGCATCACAATAGTTATTAACAGTTGCCATGTAAAAGAACACGTCCATGATATTAGTTTGTCTAGTTACTACCAGTTATGATAAGGGGAATGTCTATGAAATCCATGCTCTCGTTACTCCATGTGAGCTCTTGATATACATTTTCTTCTTCTTCCTGCTGAAAAGGTGCCCGTCTTTTTTTCAAGTGTTGTGCTTATCAACTTTGCTTCCAGAACAGGTGAACAATCCTACAGAGTGATAGTACAGATAGTGTTCTTGTAGACATCATAGCTCTGTCTTCTTCAGTTTTATGGGGCATTGCAAGGGCACTCCTTAATTATATATTGATTACTGTGAGAGACAAGCAGAAACTACTCTGCCACACTCCCTACATGAGGAATGCTGTGAGTATCTATGGGATGTTATGGAAACAGATCTAACAGTTGACATGTCTGATAATGTTATCACTTGGTTCCTCTGCTGACCCTTGCTTTGCTGAGTTGTTTTAGACCTCGACACCAGTGGTGGTCTACTATACTTAAGATCTGAGGTGTACAGAGATTTCTAAGAACAAAAGTTAAAAGCAAACTCACGTTTGCCTTTATTATTACCCCTATTTCTCTTGGGGTTACTAAATGCATATATAAATGTATTTTGCATGCAGACTTGAATCTTTTGCCTTTCTCTACAGAATTGCAGAACAATTGAGGCTGAGCCAAAAACGGCCAGGTTGGTTTAAGACCTTGCTAGGAGGACCTAGCAAAACTGATGTGCACGATATGCTTTTCTTTAAATACTGGTGGCTGTTAAACAGTTTTCTATCAAGCCGATTTACATATGAAGCAATACAACTGTACACGGATAGAATACATAAAAGACATAATTAAAGCTAATAATTGTCTTTAGGCTTGTCCTTCTTGGCAGTGAAATGAACACAGTAACAAAGGAGTGCTGTTACAGACTGTATAAAAGTATCATTCAAGCTAAGAATTTTGAGGTCACAATGGGTGGTTGAGTAAACAGCCTTGAGGGGTTACAGTAGTTTGCTTATACAAAGATAAGGTTTATTCAGAAACCCACAACCTACAGATTAGTTTCTGAGGCATGACATTCTCATATAAAACAAAACAGTAATGAAAGCAACTAATTGGAAAAGAAAATAATTATTTTCCTGACAAACATTTTACTGAATATAAAATGTGTATTTATGCTGATGCATGAGGCAGATTGCTGTTTAGAATAGAATTCTGCATCCTAAGAGGCAGATTGCTTTTAAATCCTATTTTGCCTACATCACTCAGGGTACAGCTATACAGATCAGGAAATTCCACATTATGTAGTGGAACATCACCTAATATCCTGATGCCATTGTGCTGTATGTCTTCCCACTCTAATGCTTGTAGCAGGGCTGGCGAAATTATGTCAGGAAATGGGGTATGTGATGCTTCATGTTTTATAGACTGACCAGGGTTGGGGATGGGGCTTGGCTCTACACAGGATTGCACTTTTCAACAACCTCTTCATGTCTCTTACAGTGTGCAGTTTCACCCTAACAATTCATTACTACCCAGTAAGAAGTATTTGTATATGAACCATCTCATGCACTCAGGGTGGTAGGGAGGGAGTATGATTGTAACTGCTGAACACCTATCTCTTGTGCTGATGTGCCTGATTTCCAAACACTGTGGCGAGTAGTGAAGACGTGTATATGAGAGGTGTCATGGGAGCACCTCTGCCAAAGTCTAGGATTGCACATATTGTTATCCTCGTGGTTTAAAACATTACTGGGGTGCTGGATCATGAAGGTTTGTGGTGGAATATTTTGCAGGTTTTAATGTTGCTAGGACTTGGGGGGGAAACCCAGCCAGATGGGCAGGGTATAAATAATAAATTATTATTATGATTGTACTATTTCTGGATTTGGTAGCTAGGTGTACAGCTCAACAGAATAACTTTTATGTCAACACTATTCAGACTACACCTGTAAGACTGGTATTTGTAAACCTGCTGTTTTGTTTCAGTTTGCAGCATAGCTGGGAATGTATTCCTTTCCCCCAGGTCATGCTATAAAAGAGCTGATCAAAATGAAGCCAAACTTGGTGTAAATTGCTAAAAACTGAGAAGACTGTGAAATATTTTGCTCTTAATCACAGAAGAATAACTGGGATACAAATGTGTGTTAAGTATTCCTGCTTTAGTTCACCTTGCTTCATGTATGCTGATTTTCCCCCTGTGTCTTTGTTAAGAGAAATTTCTCCTTAGTCCACAACAGTTAAGTGTAGGATTGTTTAATTACCTTGTGTTTCCTTGCAGCAGAATATGAAAGTCCCATTTTTTAGCACACAGTTCCTTAACATTTTGCTTAAATTAGTCCATGTTAATTTAATGAAGTTACTAAGACATACATGTATGTATCTCCTATTATGCTCTCAGGATGATTGTGTTCAAGGCAAAGAGGAGTGGAGCAGTCTCTCTGTGGCTATGGAAGAATGTTAATTGGCCCTTAAGCACAACTGGCTTCCTCTAGAAACTTGTCATATTTGTTTTTCACCTAGTTTTATTGAGAATTGTTACATACTCACTGAATCCTCTGGACAGGTGGGGTACAAATCTGAATAAAACAAGTAATAGTTCATGGTTGGACAAAACCTTTTTGGCAGTGGTGTAGCAGACCTGCAATCAAGAAGATGTGTCACACTTCAGTACACACACAGTTGACCATATCCATTTAAATTAAAATTAACTTTTCTAAAAGTGTGGTGTATTGCTATTGATTTCAGTATCCTTATTAAACTACATCAAAAAGTTTCTTGTAATATCTTCTGCACAATTGGATCTGGTTACACTTATAAAGGCAAGAATGTGAGAATGAGGCTTATTTTTTTTAATCATTTTTATATTGTGTGCCGAGAATTTATGTACAAAAAGAATTTGAAAGCTGCAGATGCAGACTTACTTGTATTGATGATTTAATGTTGCCCTGGAAAATAGCTAGAGCTCCTGAGCATCCACTGTATCAAGAAATACTTTTAGACTATGCAGCTGAGTGGTGGGAAGGAAAGAGTAATTCCTTTCTTGCAGCTCTAGTTAAAGATGTAACCACAACCTTTGTATATTTATTATTTCAAATGGACTCTTGAATGCATGTGTGTGTTTCCTGTGTATTTCCCTGCCTCTCAGTCCCTTATTCTGATCCTTACACAGTTTTACTATTACATGTACACCTCATGACTCCAATCCCAACTAAATTTAGTCACTAAAATCAGTGGAACTTTAGGAAACCAGAATGAAGTTTTTCCATTGTTCTAATTAGGCAGACACAGGAACATATCAGAGTTTAACATACCACTAATCACATACCAAACACATAAACTGCATGTCTGCCACATACAATGATGTGTGTGTACATGCACACAAAGTCATAGCTTGCCCAAACTTTTATATACTACGTACTGCCTTCTCGGTGGAATGTATTCCCATCAAGTGTGATCTACCGGTCGATCGCAGGGCACCCCTGGTTGATCCTCCTGGTCGATTGTGTGATTCTGATCGATTGGTTCCCCCCCCCAAAAAAAAACCCTCAACAACTTTGGTCAATCTGATGGGTAGATCACTGCCAGTTTTTTTATAGTGGGAGTAGATCGCAGTCTCTTGAGAGTTGGACATGCCTGATTTATGCTATTATAACTTGTAGATATTCAATGAAGCTTAATGTTGGAACATTCAGGACAAATCACATAAACTTAAACTATGGGAGTTAGGCATGTAGGAGGCAGTGATAGCCGGCAACTTTGATACTTTGAAAGAGGATTAGACAAATTCATGAAGGTAATGGCTATCATTGTTTAATAGCTATGATGACTGTGTTCTTCCTCCATGGATGGAGGCAGTAAGCTTTTCAATACCAGTTCCCTTTAGTTGGAAGACGCTATACGGAGTATTTGCATGTGTTGTTGAGAATGGTGTGCTACTTACCCTTGACCAAAGAGTGACAAGTTACTGTCTACACAACCTTGAGGTTCTGTTACATTCAAGCGGTATATAAATGTTGTGAAATTACTGTGTATTCAGATTAGTTCTCCAAAATTAAATTCCTCACAACTCCTCATTACGAAAATTACAGTGTATGTTTATGGTACATTCAAAATACTTTGTTTAGCAAGAAACGTTTTGTAGGGCTATATAAGTTCTCACAAAAAGCTCACTTTCAACTGTATGACTTCACCCAGAAGAGGCCTCTAAAAATAAACACCATTCATGTTAGCCTTTTTTTTTTTTAACAGTGCTTCATACTTTAGCTCTTGTATAAATATCTGCCACATTTCCACCAGGAGTTATTGCTGTTATATATTTTACAGACACTTTACTGTCATCTAAGTGGTTTATTTTATTCCCACAGCTAGAAGAAAACTACAAAAAGAATTTTGTAATCTGAATGTGATTGTGGGCTGAGAGTAATGTTTTGAAAAGGAGCTAAAAGTAAATTATATTACTCCTTTATTGTGTTTATGAAGACTTTCCTATTGTGCTTGAAGTTAGCATTAGTTTCAAAGTTATTAACTGGATGTGGTTTTATTATGACTGGGATTTTGGCATCAGTTTCCCTCACCCCCCCACCCTTTCCTCATCCTAGAGGAGTATATCAAAAGCTTATTTAGACACAATCTTAATGGTGAAATGCAGCAGATGAAAAACAAATACATGATTTTCATTTAGGTTTAGAATACTTCCATTAAGCCCTCTTTTATATACTATGGTATTCTGAGAAATCTTGTCATTTGGTATTGTGTGTCTGGGTTATGGATAATCTCAAATGGTGAACCCTTCAGGAAGGCTGGTTGGAATAAAAGGGAAATTTCTGGGGTGACTTTTGGAAATGGCAGTGAATGGGTTTTCTGATGGGAAATATGGTCTTGGTCCTGTATGCCTGAAGGAGCGTCTCCACCCACATCGTTCAGCCCGGACACTGAGATCCAGTGCCGAGGGCCTACTGGCGGTTCCCTCATTGCGAGAAGTGAGGTTACAGGGAACCAGACAGAGGGCCTTCTCGGTAGTGGCACACACCCTGTGGAACCCCCTCCCATCAGATGTCAAGGAAATAAGCAGCTATCCTATTTTTAAAAGACATCTGAAGGCAGCCTTGTTTAGGGAAGTTTTTAATATTTAATGCTGTATTGTTTTTAACACTCGATTGGGAGCCGCCCAGAGTGGCTGGGGAAACTCAGCTAGATGGGTGGGGTATAAATACTAAATTATTATTATTATTATTTGATTGACATGATTTGACTTGCACTGTTTTCCCTAGAGGCATTGGTGTATCATCTACATGCTATATCAGCCTTTATCAATCTAGAACACAGTTGCATCTCTGATTATAAATTTAACCCTCCGATCTAATGCACATTGTTAGAGCTTAAAATTCTTCAGAAATGAATGGACACATCCAAACAGCTCCAACTTACTAAATATGCTTTGTTTCTGAAGTCATGGCATGACACTGGATTGTGAATCTTGCATGGTGTATTATCATTGGTTGTTCTGTCCAGACCTGTTATCCTGGGTTAATTTTTGATACGCTGCCCCAGCCATTCCCCTGGTTACCAAGGAATAATGTCAAGTGCAGTTATAAAATGAAGCTATTCAAGTGGCCCGGAGAAATTTGCTGGTACATTTTCCAGCCTCTCCTTCCTCCCTCAATTCTACCTAGCAACTTCTTAAATCACATGTTTTCCTGTGAGAAAAGAGAACCTTTAGGTCCAATCCAGAGTGTTGGGGAAATAATGGCAGGGCATTTGCCTGTATTTGAGATCATACTTCATGAAGAGATTGCTGGGGACAAAATGGTGGTAGGGGGGAAAGTTGAACAGAAGACTTCGTAAGTATGTGCTTATTCTAAGCAGTAGTTTCTGGTTCAATGATAACTGTACTCTTTACTATTGTTAAAGAAATTGGAGCTGCAATGTTTGATCCCACTCTTAATTCAAGAGTCTTGTGGCACCTTAAAGACTAATAAATTTATTATGGTCTTTTGTGAGGTGCTCCCTCACAAGCTAAGGAATGACTGGCAAAACACAACGTCCATTTTTAAGAACGCTAGTTAACTAACTTTGGTGTATTACTTCATTTGGTTCAAACATGTATATGTTGTCTGGATGTCTTCACTTTTTAAGTGTTGCATAGCCCTCTGAAGTTTATGTAACTATCTTTTCGTCTGGTGTAGGTAACACTGTTGTGCTAGTTAATACATAATTCTTTTAACATCTCACCCCCTTAGGAGCAACAGGTATTCTGGCACCTGTTTTGTCAGTCCAGATGAAAGGACTTGACCAATATGACTCCATATCTCTTTGATCTCCCTGCAGAAGGTCAGCATATCTGCCTAGAGATTCCTCTGAAGAGCAATTTAAAAGTTGCATTTGAGCAACATCAAGTGAAATGTCTTCACATCTCATGCAGTGAGGAGCTCTTTGGTGTACTTCCTGGCTAGATGTGAGGAAAGATATTAACTCTTCATCCAAGATAAAACATTGTTGACTCGTCCTATATTCCTTCTTAGGACTACTTCTTAGGTCTGCCTATAATACAATACATACATTTTATCCTCCTAAATTAATCCTTATGGATGTAAAAGTCTTATATTGCAATTCAGTGACTGACCTAGCAACATACAATTTTTAAAGGCTTTTGCATTCCAAGTAAGGATTTGCTAGAGTATGTGGTGTTAAATGTTTAGGAATGTGCAATGCAGAGTGAAAATATTTCAAAGCCAGTAAGGAAAGGTTGCTACATGAAAGTTTTCATAGAGAATACAGAGCCGCTTTGCTATATCCAAGATGGCATGATCGATATAAACAATATCTGCGGTCAGAGTCATCTACCCTGAATTTCAGAAGCCTTCAGGCTTCCTGGCAGAGGTCTTTTCCGGCCATGTTAACTGAGATCAGGTTACCACCATATCTCCTTTTTAGATGTTGGTTTATATCTCTCTCTTTTGACTAGCTAGATCAGGGGTAGTCAACTTTTTTATATCAACCATCTGTATTGATGGTAAAATTTCCTTACCACCCACCAGTGCTCTATGGAAGGAGGATTCAGCTTGTGCTGTTGAACCCCCTACCACCCACCTAGAATCCTGAAACGCCCACTAGTGGGTGGTAGGGACCAAATTGACAACCCCTGAGCTAGATAATGAAATAAGAGTAAGCTAGCTTGTTGAAGTTTATTTTTTTTTATTGAATTGCAATAATTCAAATCAAACATACATACAACAACAAGTTAAGAGTAAAGATAAAACAGTAAATACAATAAAAGACTGAAACATTGTCCTCGATCATCATAAAATACTTGACAGTAGAGAATAGTCTGCATCTGCTGAAAACAGAGATGGAAAGAAGCAAGAAAGGAGATGAAAGAACCTAGCTGCTATTGCAGAGAAGGCCTGTCCCACATACTCACCTGACTAGCTTTAAAAATAGGTGAACTGTATAACAGACACTGCTACCAAAGGTTTTAACGAGGTAGAAGCCAGTCCTTTAGATGCACTGGACCCAAGTAGCTTACAGGTCATCACCAAGACTTAATTGGGCCTAGAAGGAAAAGGGGAGCCACTGTAGTTAAGTCCAGGAATCTTATGCTTCTTGTAAGCAACCCAACTATGACAGCTTCATGTGCCATTTGAAGTACTCAAGAGCAGCTCCATGAAGAGTACATTGATGTGACCACAGCAAACCTTTCCCTGGAACGGTCCACAGCTGGCTGCCCATCCAAAGTCATCCAAAAACAGCCCTGGCCACAGCTGTCACCTGAGTTTGCAGTACTTTGAGTCCAGAAGTTTACCCACTCCTGATCACTTATAGAAAGCAGTTCGCGTTGCCTAAGGGGAAGGGGGGGGGACTGATTACATACACCATTGCAGGTAGAATAGACTCACAATAGGCTGAATCGTAATAACTTTCTCAACAGTTCTATGTGAAGAATTGGATCTCTAATTTCCAAAACCAGTAGACTGCCCACTGTATTTCACTAGCCAGTAGAATTACTGTCCCATTAGGGCATGCTCATAAGATTCCCCCAGTTGCTCCAGAATTAACTACTGTATTTCCTCTAAAGTTATTTTCATGTGATTTTGCAATGTATCAGGAATGCTTGGATGTTTTGCTTACATTCAGTAAGTATGTTACTTCTACATTATATATGTATCTGCAAGCAATGTAGTATTTTTGTTGCTGTTAATTAGCATTTTCATTCATCATGTATAAAGCGTCTGTCATATATGTTTGTAGGCCAGATGAGTCTATTTGTATTTTGTGGGTTATTCATGATTTTCTTTTTCAATTATGAGAAGGTTTTGCATTAGTCTGTGTGTCCCTGGTCAAGATAGCATGGGAGCATTACTATTTACCACTTCCTCCTTTGTTGGCAGCAGGAGTCCAGAACGTAGTCCGCCAAGGGTTTGCAGATGCCAGGGTTTCACACTTCAGAAGTGGAAAGTTGTCTTTCTTGGGGGAGGGATCCTGAATATTTATTACCTTGGAGATAGATTTTTTATTTATGGAATTTCTAGACCCCTCCCTTCATTAACGTTTTACCATCAGTAGTTGGTAGGAAAGGAACATGTTTATTTTTCAAGGTTTCCATCATATTCTTCTTTGTTGGGGAAATCAAGAACTTGTTAGTAATGTGCCTTAGTAAGCCTCCGTGGAGAGGTCAGAGCTTCTGCTTGCTGTGGTGATGTTCTGCTATAATAATCCAAACTATGCATACTTCTTTCTAGATATGGGAGTGTTAAGAGGGAATTAACTGGCTGTGAATAGTGCACTGTTTGAAACTTACAGAAAATCATAAAAGGGACTAGTGTAAACTTGATTTTTAAAAACAAAAACAAAATATTGATTAAACTGGGACCCTAATGCTAGAGGAATTCCCAAAACACCAAAAAGGCTGTTTGCCTATATTTAAGCACTATTGTTTATTTTTGTTCGTTGTGGTGGAGTGTGTTATGTGGATAAGAATAGAGCGGAGCTGCAGTCAATTGTGGGTCCTGGCTGGTAAATTTGTATTTGAGGTTGCAAATGGTAAGGCTATGTTCTCGTCTCCATGTTGTGCTGTCTCTCTTATTAGGTTATAACAACTTTTAGATAAATGTTTAGAATTCTTCTTTTTCACATATTATGCTCTTGGCTGCGTTTTATCTTACTAATTTCAAATTGCATTTTAGAAGGAAATATCTCTCTGGATGTATGCCATGAAACAAATTGGATAAGCCCAATCTCTTGAATGAATCAGATTTTGTACAATTGAAGAAATATTCTACAATTGATTATTTGTCTTATTATCATCTAGTTTCTAAACTAATTAAATGAACACTGAAAGTTATGCTTTCCAATTAACGACCCATCTTTAGAAAGACAGAGCAATGCATTTATTTCTGTTACCCAATAATGAAAACTTGTAGGAGTTCGTAAAGATTTCTGACTCAGAAAAATAAAGGACCTTTTAAAGAATACATTTAACATATTGATTGAACTACATACAGCACCATATTACCAATTAGATCGGTGTGTTCAGATACAATGCCTATGTTCAGAAATGCCGGAGAGGGAACAAAATGGCATTCACAACTCTTAATTAGTGCCTTTTTAAAGTGTATTTTCTCTTATGGAGAAGCAAAAGTTGTTCTGACTAAGAACAAGGTTTTGAGTCAAAGGGAGACTGATATGACATGTACTTTATCTGTGTTAGTAACCATCTTGCATAATTTTCAAGGGATTTAAGCTGACTGAACTGGATGTGAGGTTTTAAATATTGAGAGTGTGGTTTAAAAGAAGGTTAAAAAGAACAGGCATTTATTTAGAGGGGAGTTGTTGTTTATGTAGACTGCTTCAATGATTTAGTTAACTGTAGATCAGTAATGGAAAAAAGAGGGAACTAAACATCGCCTTTGTTTTTAACAAGTGATCCAGTAGCAGCTTATGTTCTTTACATTGTATGTTTTGTGTCTTCTTGGTGATCAAACAGGTTTTCATCTCCAGTCCATTTGAAGGTGAGACTTAGATAGCTTATCCACATATTGTCAACAAACTTGCTTTTTGGGGAAGTTTGCTTGGGCCTGCTACTGGTGTCAAATTAAATGAGCGTTCCCCACCATTCTGTTCAAATGACAGTTCCAAATCACAGCTAGGATTGTCCTCAGTATCACTTGATGCCCTTTCTCTCATTTTGAAACGATACATTTTCTGCAAATAAAAAAAAATATTTTTATACTATACTACATGACACAACACTAAACTGAAATGTTTAGATATTTCTTTGTCTTTGAGTCTTCCAGCCACACTTGCCATCATCTCCTGCCACACCAATGGTGAAGAACCACTGGGTTTAGAGTGTCAGACTAGGACTAGGGAGACCAGGGATCAAATTCCTACTCAGCCACAAAGCTGACTGGGCGGCCCTGGACCAGCCACTGTCTCTCAGCCTAACCTACCTCAGAAAGTTGCTGTGAGCATAGAATGGGGAAGGCATCACCATGAGCTCCTTGGTACAGTGGGATATAAAGTAATTGTGCTGCTTCACCAAACACACGGTGTCTTGGAACGTAACACTCGTGTGAATTGGGAGTTGCCTGTACTGCAAAGGAACATGCAATAAGTCCAATACAGTGCAAGTTGAACTACGTTATGCATACACTGCAAGTTACATGGTATTGTAGTATAGATTGTATGAATTGTGACTAACAGCTACAAGGTTAATGGCTATTAGCCCAAATAAACTCTTGTTCTAATTTACGTAAGAATGTTTTAGAATACTTATTTTGCAAAGAAACCGCTAAAGTAACAATTTATTTGCCTGCAAATATGAAGATAATTTGAGCTGCTTTAGAGCAAAGTATACATAGCATACAGGTTCCCAAGTTTATCCATTGCAAAGCTGTCTTTGAAGTCATTAGTTAAATGTGTGTTTTACTGTTAAGGGAATATGCATTGTAATTCACTGACCATTCTACTGATGTAACAGTGCACTGTATCTCATGGGTGGAATAGCAACTACATTCTTCTATAATAGTTTATTTCTGTGATTGCAACTATGCATTGTTCTTACTAAGCAAAAGAAAATCACTGAAATCAATGGTGCAAATATAATATTTAGTTTAATGAGACTTTGAAACTTATTAAGAGAACCTTATGAATATTAAATACTTTTAGTAACAAGCTTTTATTGTGAAGCAACACATTTGGTTTATATGAAACTGCCAGCCAAACCTAAAATTCATGCAATGGACATAAAAATTTATTATCCAATTTCAAAAGTTTTTGAGTGGGAGAATGTACAGGAGCAAAGAAAGAGAGACATTTGATGCTTTATACATTTTTAAAGCTAGCTTCTTTGGCCAAGCTTCCATATATTTTCTAAAATCACAAGTAATTTTTTTTAGGTTTTGTACTCATCCAGTTATCTTTTTTTTTATTATTATTCCTGTGCCCATTGGAGAAAGTTACACTTCCTTCTTATGAGAATTGGTGTAATCATGTACAGTGGTACCTCGGGTTACATACGCTTCAGGTTACAGACTCCGCTAACCCAGAAATAGTGCTTCAGGTTAAGAACTTTGCTTCAGGATGAGAACAGAAATCGTTCTCCGGCGGTGAGGCAGCAGCAGGAGGCCCCATTAGCTAAAGTGGTGCTTCAGGTTAAGAACAGTTTCAGGTTAAGAACGGACCTCCGGAACGAATTAAGTACTTAACCCGAGGTACCACTGTGCTGCAGTATGTGTGCTGTATTTTAAGCCAAGGAGTGGTGCAGAAATGCTGCTTCCTGGAAGCTTGTGTTTATAGTGAGGTACAGCTCTTGCTACAAACCCTTGTCATGCTTAGGTCTTATTTCACTGTATCGTTAGCTCTATGTGTGGCATGGACTGCTTGTGAGGGCAAGAATAGACCCCAAACCTGTGGGTCACTGTGCTTTATAGAAGGCATCCCATTTTCAGTGATTCACTTTTGAGTCCTTTAACCATCATTCCATTTTTAATGAAGACCATCTGGTCCCGTGTGCATATTAACAAAAACATCTGCTCACTACCCAATATAGTTCTTGAGCTTTCTGCATCTGTTTTTCATGGCACTTGTTGGCATCCATCTGTCTCAAGATGGGGATGAAGTAAAACCGCTATGTTAGCAGTACCAAATTGACTTCCCCAGGGTGCAAGCCTGGACAGTGTGTATGGAGGTCCTGGGATGTCCAGACAACAATACCTCCCTCTTGGCCTGCCTGATGTTGTCCAAAGGAAAGCAGAGCAATGCATTGGTCACCAGCTTGGCTGCAGGAGTTGCTGGAAAAAGCGTACAAGGAGCCATTCAGCTGCCTCAGGAACTCCACTCCAGATTTGTGTAAGGTTTAGTCCTTAGCCTTTTCTTCTCTTGAAGATATTCCACAGGGCGGCAGAGTTTTAGGATCGGAGTTTTACTTCTAGATGAGCTATCTTCCCAGGTTGACGAACCCCACTTCCCTCTACCACGCATGCAGAAACCATCTTCTTTACCATTGGACCAACTATAGGTCCTGTCCGCTCAGTCCACTGGAGCCTGTCTTCACATGTAGAGGAAGTCCCTAACTCACCAAGGGTTTGAGGAGGAAGGGAGTCAGGAGACAGAGATGAGGCAGGTTGCTGAAGAATCCAGAGAGTCTCCCCCTCCTGCTGCAACCATCTCCTCTCCCCGCTAGTCTCCCATAATTATTATTCTTTCTTAAATTTGTATTATTCTTTCTTAAATTTGCATACTGAAGATCATCTGAAGATCACAAGGTGGTTCACAAT